>NW_024425564.1:28576984-28793973 GCF_017311325.1 Ursus maritimus
ACCCCCCCCCCCCCCCCCCCCCGATTTCTAGAAATTTGCTTTTTAGGAATGTCGAAAACATTTCTGCTTTTGCAGAATAAAGTCTTGGGGGAAAAAGATGAGATGAGGAATGGTTGCAATTTTGTTACCATCTCTATTATAGGTAGAAAGATATTCTGATTTTGCTATGAAGTTGTTGAACAAAATCATTTAAATTAATTTTGAATATTACAAGATGGCTCACATTCAACCTAGTCACTGTTAGTCCAGCTTTTTCAGAGTTCACATTTCTTATATCTAATAAATTCCCTTTTGTAATTGTAGCCAAGGGAGGAAGTTTGCTTAAGGCTTATGTCTTTTTTTTTTTTTTTAAGATCTTATTTATTTTTTTTAAGATCTTATTTATTTGAGAGGGAGAATGAGTGAGAGAGAGAAAAAGAGAGAGAGCAGGAGCAGGGGAGGGGCAGAGGGAGAAGCAGACTCCCTGCTGAGCAGGGAGCATTAATGGGGATGCAGGATGCAGCATCTGGATCCCAGGACTCCAAGATCCTGACCTGAGCTGAAGGCAGTCGCTTAACCGACTGAGCCACCCAGGCGCCCCAAGCTTAAGGCTTATGTCTATGCCAAACTGAAAGTAAGTCATTTCTAACTAGTAGTCTATGTAGAGAAACAATATCCTCTTGAAGAAACTAACAGCATCACTATTGTTTAACCTCTGGGTCATTGATGTGACCCATTTTGCATGCTGGCTTTGTAGGTTATATCCTACAGGAAAAAAAATGTAATCAACGATGAGTTAGCTTGTCTCATTTATACAATGTAAATATTCTTGAACATTTTCAAAAATTTCAATAATCATTAATGTTGCCACCATTAATTTTCATTAATAAGATTTTATTTCACTATAATTTATTCCAAACTGTGGTTTAAATACAATACAGATATTGGGGTTTTATATAAAATATAACATAAATGATTCTTGCTTTAAGGAACATTAAAATCTGAGATTTGGAAAATGGTGTAAATATTTTTTCTTTTTAGCTTAAAAATGTATACAACAGTTTGTTACGGGACTGTTGAAACATACAACAAAGGTGAAAGTATTTTAACAATGAATATCTATATTCCTCCCATCTCTGATTCCAACATTAAATTTTTACTCTACTTGCTTTATCATGCATCTATCCATCCATTTATCCTTCTATCCTTTGTAGGGATAAAACGGAGAGATATTGTGCATTCTCTAGTAGAATGAAGGTACTACATTTTTCACTGTGTTTACCTGGACTGGTTGAATGGATATATTTGATGCAGGTAACTTGCACAGCCCTACATCATGGCTGAAGGGATTTCTTGACCTTTGTTATTTGGGGTGTGTTTCCTTCTGTATTGCTGAGAAATTCTGTGCATTCTAGGATAGTCAGAAAGGCTCCCTGAGAGTTAAAATAGGGACTCGTTAGGTGCCCAGGAGGAGTATGGAGAAAGTGATAAATGAGTTCAGCAGAATTGCCCGCTGTTTAATCTGGGCTGTGCTCATTCTCACTGCCTGTCCTGGGCCTGTTGGCGAGGGCCCTGGGGCCAGCTTAGGGCTGGCAGTTCTGAGGTCTGACGTTTCTTGGGAGGAAATGGCAGGATGTAAACTTGGCAAGCCTTCTGATTTTCGTTCTCCTGGAATCAGCGGTTGCTTTTCTGGGTATACTGTGTTGTAAGCACCTGGCATACAAGGATCTCTTTGGAACTAGCTGGAGAACTGGGGCCCCCTCTGTTAAGAAAAGCAACCCTGCTGGGATAGAAGGGAGAGCCTCTGAACGGTCAATGGGGGAGCTGTTGAATTACTCGTGTTGAAAGCAGATCCTTCCCAGGCTCATGCCTGCTCCCCGCTCTGGTTGAAAGGTGTTTCCAATCTAGCACGATTGATTGATTCACTTCATTGTGAGGACTGGATCTGTCTGCAGCATTTCCAGTGGATTTCTCTTCAGAGCTATTTCCGTCACTGAGTTTCTTAATTTAGGTGTTTCATGATCACTTGAGATAAAGATAGAAGTGTTTGATTGCTCTTGCTTGGTGGAAATGGAGGTACTTTCGATTGGGGGCCAGATTTAGTCTCCCATATTGAATGACTGTTCTCAAACTTACAAGGTGGATCTTAGTACCTTTTTCCAAAAACAGTAGCAGCGCTGTTTTGGGTAAAGTATTTAAAGGATCTCAGTCAGAGCTTTAACTTTAACATATAAAACTTCCTTCCTAGGCTTCCTTTACTGTTTCTTCTGGAACTAGGTAAATGCAATGCATTCTCAATGGAGATGTTGTTTAGAAAGGAGTCCTTCCTTCCTATGGAGGTCATACTTCTGAATATTACAAAATAACTTAAAGGCTGTGACGATGGACGGATCTTCCTTGATTAGACTCAAGGGCATGGATTGTATTGAACTAAAGGTTCTTGGACTTGGTTGCATATTGGAATCACAGAGTTTAAAAACACTGATGCCTGGGGCGCCTGGGTAGTGCAGTCGTTAAGCGGTTAAGCGTCTGCCTTCGGCTCAGGGCGTGATCCCGGCATTCCGGGATTGAGTCCCACATCGGGCTCCTCTGCTGGGAGCCTGCTTCTTCCTCTCCCACTCCCCCTGCTTGTGTTCCCTCTCTCGCTGGCTGTCTCTCTGTCACATAAATAAATAAAACCTTTCAAAAAACAAAAAACACCGATGCCGCCTTAACAGGATTACAGAATGCAAGATCAATATACAAAAAATAATTGTATTTCTATACACTAGCAAAGGAAAATACAATAATGGTACATTAAAACAACAATTATTAACAATAATTTCAAAAGAAATAAAATACTTAGGAATGAATTTAACAAAAGAAGCACAAAACTTATATTCTGAAAACTACAGAACATTTTTGAAAGAAATTCAAGAAGACTAAATAGAAAAGACACTCCCTCTTCAAGGATCAATACAGGCATACTTAGGAGGTATTGGGGATTTGGTTCCAGACTTAATAAAGCACATATTGCAATAAAGCAAGCCAAACGAATTCTCTCATCTCCCAGTGCATGTAAAAGTTGTGTTTACACTATAGTCTTATACTTACACTATAGTCTTTTAGGTGTCTATGTCTAAAAAAACTATGCACACTGCTTAATGAAAAAATACTTTATTGCTAAAAAAAATGCCTAACCATCCTCTGAGCTTTCAATGAGTCACAATCACTGACAGATCACCCTAACAAATATAATGAATAATGAAATATGGCAAGTTTTGATATATGACAAGAGTTACCAAGGTATGACACAGAGACAGGAAGTGAGCAAATGCTGTTGGAAACATGGTGCCGATAGACTTGCTGGATCCAACGGTGCCACAAACCTGCAGGTTGTAAAAACGTACTCTCTGCGGAGCACAGTACAGCAGGTGTGCCTGTGTCGTTAAGATGGCCATAAACGGATCTACAGGTACAAATCCTATCAAAATCCCAAATGCCTTCTTTGCACAAATTGACAAGCGTATCCTAGAATTCGCATGGAAAATTGAGGGAAATAGAATAGCCCAAACAATTTTGTAAAAGAAGAACAAAGTTGGAGAGC
This sequence comes from Ursus maritimus, assembly GCF_017311325.1. NCBI lineage: Eukaryota > Metazoa > Chordata > Mammalia > Carnivora > Ursidae > Ursus > Ursus maritimus. Next base: position 28,580,550 of record NW_024425564.1, read on the forward strand.
TCACTTCTCATCTCCAAAGTTACTATACTGTAGCACTATAATAAAACTATGTCACACTGTCACAAGGATAGGTAGATCGATCAATGGAATAGAATTGACAGTTCCAGAAATAAATTCTCGTTTATTGTCAGTTGATTTCCTCAAGGGTTCCAAGGCAGTTCAAAGCGGGAAAGAATAGTTTTTCAATAAATAGTGCTGGGACAACTGGATACCTTTTGCAAAAGAATGAAGCTGGACTGTTTCCTCATACCATGGACGAACGTTAACTCAAACGGCTTCTGCCTAACTCTAAGAGCTAAACTTGCAAACTCTTTGAAGAAAATATGGGAAGTAGAAAAAATTTCATGACCTCGGATTAGGTAAAGCATGAACAGAAGAAAAAAAAAATTGGACTTCATCAAAATTAAAAACCTTTACAATGGACCTCCTCAGGAAAATGAAAAGATACCTGACAATATGGGATGAAATATTTGCAAATCATATCTGATGCAGGACACCTGCAGAATATACAAAGAAGTCTTATAACTCAATAATAAAAACACAAATAACCCAATTCAGAATGGGCAAAGGATCGGAATAGACATTTATCCCAACAAGTCTGGATCAAAGAAGTCTCCCAACTTTGCGTGCCAGTCACAAGCCCAGGTTGTTAACTGCACTTGTGATCAACTGGCTGTAAATCATAGGTTCCCATGACCTTCCTCTTGGCTTCAATTAACTTGCTAGAGCGGCTCTGAGAACTCACAGAAGCATTTATTTGCTAGATGATTGGTTTATTATAAAATGCCATAACTCAGGAACAGCCAGAGGGAAGATATGCATTGGAGGGGGAGGGGAAAGAGCACGGATCTTCCAAGCCCTCCTAAGTTTAGCACTCTTACCAAGTCCCCATGTGTTCACCAACCAGTAAGCTCTCTGAACTCAGACTTTTGGGTTTTTAAGGAGGTTTTATTCCACAGGCATGACTGATTCAATCAATCACCAGTGGCCATGATGTAACCTCTAGCCGTGCTCCCCTCCCTGGAGGTCAATGGGTAGGACTACAAGTTCCAGCTCTCCACTGGCAACCAGCCCCCACTTGACCTAGGGGCATTCCCAAAGTCACCACCTTAACATAACAAAAGATACCTTTTATCTCTCCCACCACTTAGGAGATTCCAAGGGTTTTAGAAGCTCTGTGCTAGAAGCAGAAAGAATGTATTCATATTTCTTATTATAAATCATAATATCACAGCTGCCCTTCCCATTAGTGTCCCATAGTTCCCAGTGTTTCTTGTCCATAGAAACATACCTGGTCTTCAATCCTTTTCTTCAAGGCCCTGCCCTCTGCTAGAAAACTACTGCCTCATTTGACTATCTTCCTGTCCTAATTATTTGTGAATGGTGACAGGATTATTCTAGAGACAGGGTTTTATTTTATTAATTTTTTTAAAGATTTTATTTATTTATTTGACAGCGAGAGACAGTGAGAGAGGGAACACAAGCAGGGAGGAGTTGGAGGGGTAGAAGCCGGCTCCTCGCTGAGTAGGGAGCCAGATGTGGGGCTCGATCCCAGGATGCTGGGATCGTGACCTGAGCCGAAGGCAGACGTTTAATGACCGAGCCACCCAGGCGCCCCCAGAGACAGGGTTTTAATCAAAGAAATCTAAAGGTTGAAATTTCTGGTAATGTTGATAGGTGGACTGAGTGGAGAGAGTGAGACTTTTGGGGGTACATAATTATATACACCTAATATTTTAGAGAGAGGAAGAGAACGATCGCGCACACGTGTGCACACGCACGCATGCACGCACATGTAAGGTGCGGGGAAGGGCAGAGGGAAAGAGAGAATCTTAAGCAGGCTCCAGGCCCAGCATGGAGCCCAACATGAAGGTTGATCCCTGGGACCCTGAGGTCATAACCTGAGCTGAAATCTAGAGTCAGATGCTTAACTGACTGAACCACCCAGGCGCCCCTATATACACCTAATTTTTAAGTCCTAATTGTCATAAGTGCTACAAAGGAGACATAAAGACTGTTTACAGCCTTGGAAGGGTTTTAAGCAGATGACAGAAGGGATCAGTTAGATTTTATTAAAGTTCCTTCTGCCAGCAGTGTGGAGAATTAATTAGAAGGAGGCAAAAACAGATACAGGAAGACTAGTGAGTGGACTAAGGCAGAAACCCACGTAAGAGGTAATGGAAAGTGGCCTAAGGATGGGGCAGAAGAGATTGAGAGAGGTGAATAGGCCGAATCAGTACTTAGGACATGATATGGGTAGGACTTTGGAATTTATTAAGTCACCCAGTAATGTGTTTGTAGTACCTTCTACATCTTTTCCTGGAATCCATCAGAGACTAAGGCCATGTCCCTGTACTTCTTCTAGCTGAATTTCTAGTGGGGCAACCTAATAATACACAAGTAAATAACATTAGGTAATAGAAAGTGCTATGAAGAAAAATAAAGCAGGGCCAGGAGGCCTGATAGGGGAGGGAAGGTTGGCCTTTTTAGCCAGTGAAGGCCTGTCTGAGGAGGTGACACTGAGCAGAGCTCTGAATGACGTGAGAGTGAGCCATCTGGGGGAAGGACATTCCAGGGAGAGGAAATGGCACCAACCAAGAAAGAAGGCCTTATTCGGGAGCAGGTGTGACATGTCGAAGAAATAGTGAGCAAATTCATAGTCCCAGAGTAAAGGGGGAATGTGGTAGAAATGAGCTCAGAGCAGTAGCCAGGAGTCGGAACAAATTAGGACTGTGTGAGCCATGGTAAGGAGTTGGAGAGGCCATCTAAATGAGATGTACATTCATTGGAGGGTTTGGGGCAGGAGAGTAAAATAGGATTTATATTTTAGAAAGATGTATGAAGAGTACCTTGACTACTGTGTGGAGTAGAGACCAGCAAGAAAGCTGTTGCGGAGGTCTCCGGAAGGGGTGACGGGGACTTGAGTTTGCAGCGGGAGTGGTGAGAAATGCTTTAGTGTGGGGACATGTTTTGGTTGTAGAGTTTGAGGAAAAGAGGAATCAAGGATGTCTTTGTTTTTGTTTTGGCTGAGTAACTGGGTAATTGGTTCCATTTACTGAGATGGGAAGACTGGGGATGTGGGGAAGCTGGTATGTGGGGGACGGTAGATTGAAAGGCTCTGTTAAATAACGAGGGCTTGGTTAGACAGCCAGGTGAAGACATCTAGTAGGCATTTATTGGATACAGGGTAAGAGAAAGAGGTGTCCTAGGTGATCCATACATTTCTGGGTTGTGCAGCTGGGTGGATGGAAAAGTCATTCACAGAGACAGAAAATGCAGCACGAGGACAGGATTTGGGGGTAAGAATAGTCATTATTATTGTACATGACGCTTCATGGCCTAAAAATGTTTCTGTGTTCTACCATACTAAGTGGAAAGTTTATTATTTAAAAGGAAAAAAACCTGTTTCTTTCTTTTTGTGGGTCATCAGAATTTTCAAAAAGTTCTGTTTAAAACATTTTCCTTAGAATTTGTTAGCTGTTGCGAAAACTGCATATTTAGGCATCTGTTCAATGCTATTATTAATGGAATGTAATTTCTTAAGGAGAGAGAAGTTTATTGAATACATTGCAAGGGAGCGGCAGGCGGGACAGCAAAGGAGAGACTGTCAGGAGGCAGTGGCGGGGGGCTCTAGGGAAGGGGGGAAGTGAGAAGGTATGGGAACATACTGAATTTTCCTTTTTTGGTACCTGTGCTCGGTTGTAAGTAGCCCACTGGTCAGCTAGAGCCTATGGCTCTTTTGACGTGGGTCACTTAATGAGCCTGTTTGCTTTCAGCCTGGTGGTCACGGTGGGCCCTTTCCCCTTACTGTGGTTTCCATTGCTCAAGCCTGTTGCCTAAAAGCAGTCTCTACACTCCCCAGGACAGATCGACAATGACACATCTTTGACATTTGGTTGGAGGAGGTCTCATCTTCAGTAGCTGCTTCCTGCTGGACGGGGGTGGGGGGACGAGACACCTTGTCCCCACCTAAACCTGTTGGTCCATCAGGTTATTCCGTGCAGTTACAGACCAGAGCTTGGTATTAGAGTCACACGCTGATAGGGGATTTAAGTGCAAGTCCGTGGTGGCCAGGTCCACGGGGTACAGCAGGAGGGTACTCCCATGAGGGCATGGGCTGGAACCCTTGTTGACTCATCATCCTTGAGTGGGATGGTTGGATTCTCTGACAAGGAAGAGCATATTCTGCCTGTAGATCAAGATGGTGGCCAGACCCATGGGGAGAGAGGAGAAAGTGGGGGCCCGAAAGAAGCAAGGTGGCTGTGAGTCAGGCACGAGTCCTCCACGTGTGCAGATTTGCCCCGGACGAGCTGCCGTGGCCAACTGTGCCACGTGCTGGGGGAACCTCAGAGGGGGCAGTGGGAGAGTAGAGAGAAGGGATTCTTCGCCGTCACAGGCGGGGACCGTCTGACCTTCAGACCACACCGAGGAGCTGCCCTGGCCAGAGACCTTCAGTTGTCTGGGAAGTGCTAGGGTTAGATGGCCAAGGCCAAGGGCTGGAAGCACAAGAAAAAGGAGTGGGGGTGTGGGTTTCTCCAACGGCCCAGAGGGGAAATCCCTCACCCATTCTGGCAAGTGCACTCTGGTGGCTTGCCCTGGGGCTTTGAGCCTCATCCAGGAGTCACCTTGGCCTGAGGTCCTCAGTTTCCCCCTGGAGTACTAGAGTCTGTTGGGTGCACCCAGGGAAAGTCCCAAGAAATCCCCAGAGAATCCGGGAAGAGGCCAGGCCCTCCACCCAGCAGAGGTTCCCCGGGAGGGCCCACAAATGTGGGGCGACCAGATGGGGTGAAGTTGAAAGAATTCACCTAGGACAGAAGAGAGGAGATAGAAGTTTACCGAATACACTGCAAGGGAGCTGCGGGCGGGACAGCAAAGCAGAGACGGTCTACCTGGAATGTAATTTTTTTTCATGTGATTAAATGATGGTAGTTTTTACCCCCTCTTTCTTTCTGTCTTTATTTACAGTCTAGATGCCAGTTTCTTCCAGAATTGTTAACCATTTACTGAGGTTTTATAACAGGCACAGCGGGATTCCTGTGAATGTTTTTGCTTCTGTTGTGCGTCAGCCAGAGGTAGTGGGGAAGAGATGGAGGGCTTGAGATTAAATTCTTAGTGAAAGCTGATGGAGGCCATGGAACCAACGTAAGGTGCTTGAAAATTCAACAAGAAGCAATAACCAGGGCTCGTTGTTGCTCCTCTTGGCCTCCGACTAGAAACGCACGCTCACGGGGATGGAACGGCAGGTGCCTGTGCCGTCCCCGCACTCAGTCGCTCGTCCTACCCCTCTCTGCCTTAGACCATTATTTCTTAGAATTAAAAAAAGGGCGTGTATATATTTATGCTCTGTAGTCTGTGTATATAGCTCTAACTTCTCTCCTAAAATCATGGGTCATGTAATATTGGGGCCAGGAAAGCCCTTGTTGGCAGCTTCAGAATTTACTGACTTTGCATGTCACGGATGCACCTAAGAACCTTACATTAACGAATAGGACAGGGGCACCTGGGCGGCTCCATTGGTTAAGAGTCTGCCTTTGGCTCAGGGTCCTGGGATCAAGCCCCACATTGGGCTCCCTGCTCAGTGGCAGTCGGCTCCCTCCATCTGCCTCTCTCTCTCACAAATAAAAATAAAATCTTAAAAAAACAAAACTATAGAACATCTATGATAAACTCTTGGGAAAGCTTAGATTTCACCTTTACAAGTTTGCAAAAGAAGTTGAAATGATTCTTTCCTTCCTTCCTTCCTCCCTCCCTCCCTCCCTCCCTCCTTTTTTTCTTTCTTTCTGCTCCTAAAGACTCACAGTCTTTTTGGTTTCTATTTGACTCTACGCTTTTCCTAGAGATGCAAATGGTTCTAAAGAGAGGCTTGAATAGAGGTGTGTATGCTGTTCTGTTACAAATACCTGTTCTGTCTATGATGCTTGTGGACCACAGTGGCTTAACTGGTTCGCCCAAGGGAGTGGAGAAAGGATAATCTCAGAAGGTCAAAGGATTAACATTTCCCCACAAAGTTTTTTTTTTTTTTTTTTAAAGATTTTTTATTTATTTATTCGACAGAGATAGAGACAGCCAGCTAGAGAGGGAACACAAGCAGGGGGAGTGGGAGAGGAAGAAGCAGGCTCATAGCAGAGGAGCCCGATGTGGGGCTTGATCCCACAACGCTGGGATCACGCCCTGAGCCGAAGGCAGACGCTTAACCGCTGTGCCACCCAGGCGCCCCTCCCCACAAAGTTTTTGATAGAACGTCCAAGATCCAGTGAAGCGGGGGAGAAATAAAACCAAATATTCTGCAGTTTGTGAATTTTTCAAAGGGTTCCTGTGTATGAAATTTCACGTTTGTGTTTTGTATGTGCATGTGTTTTAAACCCTGGGGGTAACCATAACAGATATTATCGTTTCTGGTTTTTCAGTGAAGGGAAGCAGGTCTGGGACACAGCTCAAGTAACTTCCCCATCATCATGGCTAGAGCCCAGATATTCTGATACACGCGCAGTGCGTGGTTCACTTTGTCTTCCCAGATACCTTCCCCTTGAGCCTAGAGACCATACATTTTTAGAGTCTTTCTGCTTAAATTTCAAGGGGCAGCTGGGGAGATCAAGGTGGTCACACCGGCAGCTGTGTGGCAGATGGGGGGCAGAGAGGTCCTCGGGAACAGAGCCGGGTGGACAGGCCTTCACATCATTTATTCATTTGTCCCTGGGCGTGACACTCCTTTTTGAGAACCTGCTTTGCTGTTCCTCCCGAGTGTTGCGTGTGTGCCGAAATTCTTCCCCACGTTTCCTTGATATGGCTCTCTCCTGCTTCCCTTTCTTCTTGGCACAACAGACCATGTCTGGCACCGAAACTCTAGAGCAAGTGATTGTTCACCCTTCTCTCAAACAAGAAAATAAGAGGTAAAATACAGCAGCATAGCGGAGTCGACTGTAGGAAGAGTCTGCAAGAGGAGCCCTGCTCCCAGATACCTCTTATTCTCCAATTCATACTGAATCAGGAGCATTTTCCCCATGTGTTACACATCGTTTGAAAATATTTTTTATGATTCTGCAGCATGCTATTGTATGAATTTAGCATTGTTTATTTACATTTTTTTTCTATTTTGGCTATTTGGGTTACTTTCTCATTTTTTTCTGTGATGAATATCATAGGGGAAAAAAATGGGCTCCTTGAAGAAGGGAATTATCAAGCACATGAAGAAGTACAAATCTGGTTTAAATGCTTTGCTCTAGTCATTGCTTCGGTCATACATTGTAACAGTAACTTCAATCAGGTAAATACGTGATTAGTTTCCTGAAATAATGCCATTGTGATATTAGTTTTATTTTCAGATAGGGAAACAGAATAAAGATGGGGGCGCCTGGGTGGCTCAGTCAGTTAAGCGTCTGATTTCGGCTCAGGCCATGATCTCAGGGTCCTGGGATCAAGCCCCGTATCGGGCTCCCTGCTCAATGGGGAGTCTGCTTCTCCCCCTCCCTCTGCACCCCCCACCCCACTTGTGCTCTGTCTTTCACTAAAATAAAATAAAATAAAATAAAATAAAATAAAATAAAATAAAATAAAATAGAGTTTTCTTAGATAAGTCAGTGCCTTAATCTCACAATTGACCCTTGAACAGTGCAGGGGTTAAGGGCCCCGCCTGCCCCTCCCCCCACAGTCAGTTCTCTGTCTTTCACTAAAATAAAATAAAATAAAATAAAATAAAATAAAATAAAATAAAATAGAGTTTTCTTAGATAAGTCAGTGCCTTAATCTCACAATTGACCCTTGAACAGTGCAGGGGTTAAGGGCCCCGCCTGCCCCTCCCCCCACAGTCAGAAGTCCACATATAACTTGACTCCCCCAACACTTAACTACTCATAGCCTAGTGTTGACCAGAAGCCTTACTGATAACATATACAGTTGATTCGTACATATTCTGTATATGGATTATATACTGTACCCTTACAATAAAGTAAGCTGTAGAAAATGTTATCAAGAAAATCATAAGAGAAAATACATTTCCAGTATTGTATTTATTGAAAAAACCTGCATATCAGTGGACCCACGCAGTTCAAACTCATGTTGTTCAAGGGTCAACTGTATTTTGATTCTGTTTGGCTCGCTCAGCATGAGAGGCACAGAGTTCTACTTTTGGGCAAACTTTGAGGGAGAGGACCACTAGGTAAAAATGGAACTAGGAAGTCACATAAGTTAAAAAAAGAAAGACTATAAAGAAGGCTTCTGCCATCAGTGCAAAAGACGGTTTCTTCTTTCCCAAATCCGTGGTGGCTAAAATGTGTGAGCATACAGGAGTTTGACTTGTTGCCTTGCGTAAACTCAGTGCTCTTAGGATGAGGTCATACGTAATTAATGACCTGTCTTGTATTCTTTCCCAGGTAATAGCTCTTAGTGTTCACACTTGTGATAACTTCAGTTTCCCGAGTGCAAGAGCCCCAGGACTGCCAGTGAAGGAAGAGGAGCCAATGGCAGTTATGTAACCTTTGTGCTACTGTAAGGCAATGGGTAATTGTCTTTTTTCTTCTTAACTCCTAGTGCTTGAAACAGTACCTGCAGCTGGCAATCCGGGAAGGCTGTGGGTCCCCCATTGCTTGCCCCGACACGGTGTGCCTGAACCATGGGACCCTGCAGGAAGCAGAGGTAGGCACGCGTCCCATGACCTTCCCTCTTTCCTGCTGACGTTATTCCCTAGGTTCTTGACAAACCCATAATGTCTCTTAGAAATTAGAAAAGGGTATTTGAAAAAAACAACAAACACATCTTCTGAACTATGGTATTTCTTCAGTTCTTCAAAGTCTGTTTCCCATTAGGTGAATAGGAAGGCACGGATCGATTCTGTTCTCACTGGTCTGCTGAGAGCCTGACTAAAGATGGGTGTGAATGTACAGTCATCAAAGTTCTTAACCAATGGGCCACGTTTTTTCTCCCCCCCAGAGTAAAAAATTGCAGTGGTGGTAGTAACGGTCTGTCATTTTGAATTGAGACATGGATAGAACATTATGTTAGAGATGCTGGTAGCTTTACCAGTTTTATGGGACCATTCCTTTCGAAGTAAATACTACACACACATGAACTTGGGCTATGCCATCTTCCTTTCTGGCTTCCTTTACATCAAGCTTTCCTTATGTATAGTTATAGTTATTATTATGATAGGCAGCCCACTTTTTTTTTCTTTTGCATGGAGCCCATTGTGGGGCTTGAACTCTTGACCCTGAGATCAAGACCTGAGCCAAGATCAGGAGTCGGATGCTTAAATGACTGAGCCACCTAGACGCCCCTATAATAGCTAGCTTTTAATCCAGATATGATTGAGTATATTATAATGGGCTTATCCGCCTTATGCTTGACTGCATTCTGTCTCTACGACTATTTCTTCTGCCTTTTAAAAAATGTTTAATTATACAGGTAACACAAAATACACTTTGCATGTTAAAAATAGTTCTGGTTAAGACTCGCCTTGGTGCTGCTGCTGTTTATGTTACAATACATGGTTCTTCATCATTCACTGTCTTATAAAATGCATGTAAGTAGAACATTCCTTCATCTTCAGGGGACACCAGGCATTTAAGCTCTTTGCTCCAAATGCTTTCCCGTGTAGATCCAGCCCACGTGGTTGCCCGTGTTCCTTGCGTCTGCCCCTGCTCACTGTGGCTCCTGCCTGCCTTCTCACTGCTTCCAGATGAGCTCAGCCGTGACTTTGCCCCTTAACTTTTCTTCATCAGCAATAGCTTCATTAGCAAAGCATTTAATGCCCGATCCAAGTACTGTTTGCTTCTGGAAGAAAGCTGTCACACAAGCTGGTGGGAGGCTGGGGGCCCTGGAGAAGTAAAACTTGCCCTCCCTGCATCATCTGGTAGTTGCAGCTGGTGGTGGGCTTTTCTCATGTACCTGAGCTAGGAATCTTGTCCCCTATGGGATTACGAGAGGTGGGAGGCAGACTCTTTGTTCTGAGAGCATTACTTCGGGCAAGGCCCTGGGAGTTCGTAGCCCTGTTAAAAAGGTGATGACTACTGGAGCCGTTCCCTTACCGTGTTAGGGAAGTAGCACGCCATCCCGACGGGGGGAGCCTGAGCCATTTGTCTGGGCCCTATAAAATTTGAGTGGTGAGTGCATGCCTACCATCACATGGTCTGAGAAATTGAACTTCTTCCCTCTGCCAGCTGGCAGTGGAGGGCAGTTCTCCTTTCAAGTCCTGGAACACTGAAATGACCAGCCTGCATCTTGCTGCTAGAGCCCCCCCCCCCCCCATGCCCCAGAGCAAGGATGGGTGCAGCTGCTTGTGCCAAGAATGGGGGCTCCAGAATTTCTATAGGAGGGGGTTTAGGTTGCTGCGGAGGACTAGGAGAGAGGAAGGGGGTGGGTGGAGTACTAAGGAATTTAAAGCTGCATTTGCAAAATAAATACAGATTTTAACTCACGTTGCATGTTTATGAGTGTGGCTTTGGTAAAGGCTGCTGGAATTCTAGAGAGCCACGTGCTCCCCGCAAATGATCCTTCAGCACAGCCCCCCCCCCCCCCCCCCCACCCCCTTGCTGTAGCCTCTTGTCACACTCTTCCTTCCCTTTCTTCAGCACAGCATGAGGCGGGGCAGAGGGAAGATAAGGATGCCCCAGCCAGCAGCCAGATTCCTCTTGCTGTGGTTTAAAGATCTGAAGGGCAAGGGACTAAGTATGTCTGTCATAACCTTTGGCTGTGAAGTGTATTAGCCGCACAAGAGTCGAACCTTGGGGTGGCGAAGGATAAAGGCCTCGGCTCTGCCAGCATTAATATTTTTAGGGTTCCAGCTGAATTTTGCTTTGGAATGTATTTAAAGCTCTGCTTTAAAACTGCATATAAGTGGAGAATACTGTTTCTGTTTCTAAGCTGCTTCCTCAACTAAAGGCAACTATAAGAAGTGTAAACAGCAGTGGGTTGAATGTGTCACATGGGTGGGCACACGGGCAAATCCCTTTTACCCATGGAGGAGCCAAGGGAGAAGGGCAGAGGATGCTGTGTCCTGAAGCCTCTGGAGAACAAGTGAGAAAGGAACAGCGAAAGGAGAACGGTGAGAACAATTCCTGCCCTGGCATCCCAGCTCCCGCCATCTTTTCCACTTCCCAGGAGGGCCCTGCTTTCTGGCTCTCAGACAGTGATGCCCTCTGTTTTTTTCCAGCAGGTTTCAATATCTAGTATGGAGAGAAGGAGAGGTGAGTGTGGTTAGTCCACTCAAGTGATGAATGGGAGGCTGTCAGGAAGTGCAGTTCTTTTCTGGGTTGACACAGGAAACCCGAGTCGCTTTTGTATTAGCTTGATAAGGCACTTAGCCATACGGCTAGGACTGTTTCTCTTGCCTAGATTTTTGCAAGTCATAGCACCTCAAAAAGTGCCAAAGCTTTGACATGCTCTAATGATCTCCTCGTGGTCAAGTCCATCTTCAAATATACTGATCTCTTGTATTCTTTGTTTGGTCTGTCTCAATGTTTTAAAGCAACAGTAGCAGAAGTATGGTTTAAGGGGCCAAACCCAAGTGAAGACTAGGCTTTTCTTTCTTCTTTTTCTCTTCGGTCCTGGCTTTCTAGACCTTGATGAATGGTACTTGCATGAAGCCAATTCCTAACTACAATGTTTTAGTCATTTCATTTTCGTAACTAAAAAGATAATATATATTATAATCTTTTATATAGGGGCGCCTGGGTGGCTCAGTTGGTTAAGCTCAGGTCATAATCGCAGGGTCCTGGGATTGAGCCCCGCATCCGACTCCTTGCTCCACGGGGAGCCTGCTTCTCCCTCTCTCTTTGCCCTTCCCCCTCCACTCATGCTCTGTCTCTCGTTTTCTCTCTCTCGTTCAAATAAATAAAATCTTTAAAAAAATAATCTTTTATATACATATTGTATTTTATATATAAGATATTGACCAACGGTCAGTATTATGGGAACACACCACTTTCAGGATAAATGCTTCCCTGGCAAACAGGCTCTACTCACCACCCCCCACGCCCGCCATTTCCTTCTTTAGTTTTTGTAGGGCTAGTGTCAATGTAGGTGGTGAAACCTGCTCAGATATTATGATCATAGTTAATATAGCTAACAAAGGTATACCTCACTTTTCATTTCTCCTCCATTGTGAATGTTAGATGTATCCGATTAAGCATCATGTATAACAGTTACAGTGCCCCACATGTATGTGTATTACATGTATGTGTATTCTGAGTGTCCTGCTTATCCTGTGCTATAGTTGGAGTGGAATGGAAAATCGAAGACTTGCAGTAAAGTAGGAACTAATTATTTAATAAGTATCCTCAGGTTCATTTTTACCAGAAAAAAAAAAAAAAAAAAACAAAAACCCCACCAACAACCTGGAGTGCAATTATGAGCAATTAGTAGCTTTTTGTTATTATTCTGATATTACTACTCTTATTCTATTAAAATTAAACTGAGTTTATTTTCTCTTTGGATTAAATTTTCTTTCTTTTTGGAAAGAATTTCTAGAATGATGAAGATGAGAAAAAGTGGTCTTTCATGCTTGGATTGGAGGAGAGAGAAATTTTGTTTAACAGGCGGATTAATATAAAGTTCAAAGGAGAAATAGCAATAAAAATCACTTTAAATCAAGATAAGAATTTCTTAGATCTGATGGAAGTGGTCTCTTGATAGTTGAGAAGATACTTGGAAATTTTTGTTTTTACAGCTTGAATGTGGATCTGGTTATTAATGGATTAGAAACCACTGAGTACAATAAATAAATAAATGAAAAATAAATAAATGGGGGATAAGGGACAGGTTTTTTTTTTTTTTTTAAGATTTTATTTATTTGAGAGAGAGAGAGAGATCACGGCGTGAGGTGGGGCAGAGGGAGAAGGGTAGAGGGAGAAGCAGACTCCCAGCTGAGCAGGAACCCCAATGTGGGACCTGATCCTGGGACCCTGGGATCATGACCTGAGCTGAAGGCAGATGCTTAACTGACTGAGCCACCTAGGCACCCAGGAGAGCTCTTTCTTACAGTAGAATTCTAATTAACAAATACAGAATGAATGATGGAAACAAAATCATCATTAAGCAAATACCACAGTAATAACTATCGTAAGCAAGAATTATGAATAGATAGAACAATTAGTGGAGCAAAGGTATGATGAGAAACAGAATATTTGCAGAATCTCAAAATGTATTTCTACTAGAACAAGATACTTGCTGATTACGAAGGGTGGAGAAATTTGGTAAACACCACCGTAACCAAGTTAAAAAGTCAACATTACCAGTAACGAGATGGGTTGACCTCATGTACTTCCTTGATGGCTCAACATCACTTCTGTGATATTCTTGCCCAAACTGCACAGCCTCAACCTAATCATGAGAAGGCATCAGATGAACCCAAATGGGAGAACACTGCAGGACATAGCTAGCCCGGACTCTTCAAACAGGTCAAGGTCATGTCATGAAAGGCAAAGACACACTGAGTAACTGCCACAGATTGGAGAAGACTAAGGAGACATGGCAACTAAATGCAAGGAGGTATCTTAAATGGGATCTTGGACTGAAAAGAAAAAAAAGACATAAGTGGGACAATTTTTAAGCTTGGAATAAGGCTCTCAGATAGTTTGTCTTATATCAATGTAAATTTCATTATTTTAATTCTTACCTACAGTTATGTAAGGTGTTAACAGTAGGAGAAGCTGGGGAGAATGGGATTTAGGAACTCTACCTAAGTTTTATAATTCCTTGTCAGTCTAAAATCATTTCAAAATAAAAAGTTAAAAAGGAACGTTCTGATACGATTTTGAACAATTTGGAATTTCTTTGTTGGCAGGGAGAGGATAGTTATAATATCACAGACACCTCTATATAATCTCTTTTGTTGGAGTTTCAGTTTTGCAATCAGTTTGTCTTTGTGATTGTTTCAGGTTTTGTCTTGTTTTGCTTTTTAAAGCAGGAGCCCTTTAACCTGTGATTTGATTGAACCTTCAGTAATCATCCTAACACATTTATTTCAGGTTTATAATTATAAAAGACCTTGAGCAATAGTGACTTATTCCAAATGGCAGTGGAACCAGGAATTTAATACTTTGGATGATTTTTTTTTTTTTTTTACATGGTCCAGCTTTCTTTGATCTAAAGCCATGGGTATAACAGAAACATTTCAGAGAACTAGTCTAATCTGTAAAAGCCAAAATGGTAAGATCAAGGAGTCGATTCTTCTTCTTCTTCTTTTTTTTTTTTTTCCCAAGGAGTAGATTTAAAAAAAAAACAAACAAAAAACCTTATGTGTCTTTATTGCCTTCTGGGTAATTTAAGTTCTTTGAGAGCAGCTTCTCTGCCCCCTTTCCTTATCTGTCTCCCCGGGTGTCCAGCCACTGCTGTACCCTTAGTGTGCCCTCCAACAGAATACCAAGAAGATGCAGATCTAAGTGGTGGGGTCTGGGAAGAGAATGGTGGTGATGGAACTAACTTTTTTTTTTTTAATCACCGATTTCAATAGAAAAAAATTGATTTACCTTATTGTCTTAATTCCATAAAGAATCTCTGATCTATAAAAAATAATAAATAGGAGATTCAAAGTAGAATAAGAGACCAAAAAAATTAGAGACCTCTAACTTTCCTGTTGGCAGTGATGTGTTCTCTGATGAAATGTATCTTTCTAATTTAAAATTAAACATCCATCTCTACTGTTGTTTACTTTTTACTGCATTAATTTGTGTTACTTTTCTCATTAGCATTTCATCTGCATCTAAAGTGCTTTATCTCCTGTTTGCTTTGTCTTCCATCAACTGTATTTGACTTAGCTGTTACATATATTGTATGTCATTGAAAAAAATCAGAATTTTTAGGAATTGACTTTGAGGGGTTTGAAGAAGTTCTTCATCAGTCTATAACTATTTTAGATGTGGGCAGGTAGAGTACAGGACTGTCCCATAGACTCAAAGGCCTTTTTTGGGGGGGGGTGGGTGTTAAAAATAGATGTACAGACTTTTACTGGGGTCTCTTGGACCCGGATGACATCATCTCCAAGTCACCTTGGCCCAAAAGTTGAAGTAGTTAGATTATTTGTTCTCTACCTACAGTGAAGCAATGACTAAGTCGGGAATTGCATTCAGATTCCTTAATGCCTCCCATCCCTTGGTTACCTGTGTCTTCTGTTTCCAACTCAGAATTTTTTTTTTTTTTTTAAGATTTTATTTATTTGACAGAGAGAGAGACAGCCAGCGAGAGAGGGAACACAAGCAGGGGGAGTGGGAGAGGAAGAAGCAGGCTCCTAGCGGAGGAGCCTGATGTGGGGCTCGATCCCAGTACTCTGGGATCACGCCCCGAGCCGAAGGCAGACGCTTAACAACTGAGCCACCCAGGCACCCCCAGAATTTCTTTTGAGACACCTTTGTCTTTCAGGAAAGGTGTCCAGGTGGCATGATAAGAGATGAAACAAAACTGGCTTTCAATGTAATAAAAGTCTAACCACACTTTTTAAAAAAGTATGGTACAACACACATCATATAAAATTAACCATAATTTTTTTAGTGATTGCTCGGGAGCTTTATTTAAGGTGCCAGATGAAAATCAACCTTTTCCTCCCAGCTGGAGAAAAATGTTATAATTAAATTTAATTTATGTTTTACCGTACTTGGAATGGAGGAGACTGAACTTGCCTGTTTTGCAGTCCTTCATACATTTTAGCTGACTTCGTTTAATTCATTTGCAAAATAAACAAATTGAATTTTTTTTTTTGTGAGGAGGAGGATTCGATTTTGAATACCTTTTAAAATGTACTGTATTTGTTAAGTACAATTTTTAATTGCCTCATTTTTTTTTACTCTTGTTTTCTTAAAGCAGACTTCCTTTCATTTCTTACAGGAACTTCCGTCTAGATATATTTTATACCAAAGAATGTGTAATGCTTTCGAGTCAGAATTGCCAAGGCTACGACTGTGTCTTGTATCAACTTGCTAAATGTTTAGAAGCCTAGTATCAATCCTTGGGTCTTCTCAGTTATAAATCTTTTAAGCAACATCAGTATAGTTGACGTCAATGGAACTATTATTTTTAGAATGCCAGTTTAAGAGCAGTTAGCTTTTCCTGCATCTGACTTTGAAATGCAATTTAAAAGGATTAATCTGAAATGTCATTTGGTTAGGTCTGAATCACTGCCATTTACCAGCAAACCTTTGGTTCCTATCGCCATCTGCAATGGAAATAGGAGTCAAGCCACAAGAAATGTCTTTAGCATTTCTTTTCTACCAGGACTTGGATGGCAATGAGGGACAACCAAGGACCCCGTGAAGTGATTTTTTTTTTGTTTGAAGGAATGATATTCATATTGCTCAGAAGGTTCTATTCCCGAGGAGACAATGAGGTTTTCATCATTCCTGAGGCACTATCTACCTGACCTTAGTTTTTAAGGGTTCTGAGGCTAGAACTATAATCTTTTCAACATTTCTTAAATGAACGTGGAGTGATAAGGAGCATTGGTCGTATATATATGCGAATAATTGGGGAAGTCCAAAAGTTTGGTTGTCTGGTCTTCATAGCTGCTGAGGGTAAGAAGGGAATTTGACCAAGGAGTCCTGTCAGGGGTGCTTTGAGCAGCAACTCCTAGCTGTGGCAGAGGGCTGGGGCTGCCGTAGGAATTGCTGCTTGTCTTACCACGTGAACCGTGGAGAGAAAAAGAAGTTCTCGAACCACTGGCATAAAGTAAGCCAGGCAAGAAGGAGAGGTCCTAGATGGCTGGAGCTCTGGGCTCCAGTGAGGACAGAGACCTCATCTTGTTAATCTCTCTGGTTTCAGATTGCCTGCCTGGTTCCTGTGGATCAGTTTCAGCTTTACCAGCGGTTAAAATTTGAACGAGGTATGTATGCTCTCTTCTTTCTGTCCCCACGGTGAGTTGTGGCTTTCCATGTGTCATCTTCACACTAACCTCCATAGAAGGTTAAGGAGGCTGTGGGTTGTCAACAAAGCCACAAGGGCACTCCGAAAGGGGAAAAGCTGTAATTGCAACGTAACATTTCAGCTTTCTCAGCCACAGGCAGAAAAAAGTGCAGACTAGCAGGAAATAGAAGCTTCCTTATGTTGGCTGTTTGTATATTTTTAATTTGGCTCATGTGAGAGAAGTTCTGCAAAAGTTGGATAGTTTTACAAAAGAGTATGTTCCTTAAAATGCATTTTACCACCAGCTTTCCCACTCCTGAAGATCACTTCAGAAACTTCATCGACCCAAACATTTTTACTGCTGCTTGTAATATTCCCCATTTGTTCTTTTGATACTGTAATGTAATCTTAGTGATGGCTGCGTGTGTCATTCTGATGTGATTTACAATCTGTTGGGCTCACTTTCTTTCTGACTTTGGCCGTGGGGTAATTTATATAGCTTTTCTATTTGTACTGCCTTTTTATCTGTAAGATTTATTTATTTTTTGCTCCTTTTGGTTTCTCATAGATCTTTTTTAAGGCACCCTTTCCCTCCTGTCACACTCTGTACATTCTTGAACTAAATGGTCTGTTTTTCTTTTTTCTTTTTTTAAGATTTATTTTAAAGGGAAAGAGAAAGAAAGGGGAGGAGGGGCAGAGGGAAAGGGAGAAGCAGACTCCCTGCTGAGTGCAGAGCCTGATGCAGGGCTCCATGCCAGGACCCTGAGATCATGACCTGAGCTGAAACAAAGGGTTGGGCGCTTAACCAACTGAGCCCCCCAGTTCTGTTTTTCTATATCTGAGAAATAGGAGAAAATTGTTCCCCTAGAACGCATAGTCTCCTTGAGTATATAAAATAAATTCTCATCTGGCATGAGCATTCAGTTTTCTGATTCCTAACTTTTAAACTAGGGTAGTAAAATCTAAGAGGTAAGATGGGGGAAGGAGGAACATTTCTCTCTCAGGTGCGAGTCTTTCACAGGTGGTCTTGCATATCTTTGCTTTTATGCATTATAAATTGATCAAGTAGTTTGACTTATACACAGAATGTATTTTTTTCTCACAAGCTCTAGGCAGATGTCCCACTACAAATCCCATGAATTGACCATGGGTTTTATTATTCCTATTTTATAGATGAAGAAAGTGACAATTGGAGAGGTTGAGACCTGCCTAACATCACATAGACTGTGTCTAAGCTTCTCCACCTATAGGAACAATTCTATATATTTTTTTATTAGGGTAGCATCTATCTAAAACATAAAACTTACCATTTCACCCATTTTAGGTGTACAATTCCGTGGCATTAAGAACATACAGTGTTGTGCAACCATCACTACCATCTAGTTATCACACCAAGCAGAAAGTATAATTAAATAATAACTTTAAATAATAACTTCCCATTTTCCTTTTTTTCCCCAGCCCCTGGTAACTTCTCCTCTGCTTACTGTTCTGTAAATTTGCCTAGTGTAGATATTTCATGTAGGTGGAATCATACAATATTTTCCTTTTATGTCTTGCTTATTTCACTTAGTGTCATGTTTTGAAGGTTCATCCATGTCGTGCTACGTATCAGGACTTCGTTTCTTTTTATGGTCGAAGAATAATATTCCATTGTGTGGATACACCACATTTTGTTTATTCATCCGTTGAAGGACACTTGTTTCTACCTTTTGTCTATTGTAAATACTGTTGCAATGAACACTGGGGTATAAGTATCTTTTTGAGTCCTTGCTTTCAGTTCTTTTGGGTATATATTTAGGAGTGGA
The DNA here is from genome assembly GCF_017311325.1 of Ursus maritimus. Classification (NCBI taxonomy): domain Eukaryota; kingdom Metazoa; phylum Chordata; class Mammalia; order Carnivora; family Ursidae; genus Ursus; species Ursus maritimus. The sequence goes on from NW_024425564.1 coordinate 28,599,176, forward strand.
ATTGCTGGGTCAGTTGGTAATTCTATGTTTAGTGTTCGAGGAACTGCCAATTAGACATTTTTACTATTGTAAAATATGGAAGTACATTACATTTGGAAGTCTGTTAAGTCTGGTGCCCATTTGGTTCAACTCCCTCATTTTATAGGAAAGGAAACCAAGGTCCAGAGACTTTTTGATCTGAGGTGATTCTGGAAGGCAATTTGTAATTCTTCAGTGTGTCAATTCATACACTTCTTCGTTATCATCCATAATAAAGAATTATTAGAAAATAGGCATGCCAAGTAGGAGTAAATTTAAATTAATGCAGGGTTACATAATGAAATTTACTTGATTGGCATGGTCTTCATCTAAATCGTATGCCTCATTTTTACTCGGTCTCAAACCCAAGACTTATCAGATAGGTGACTTTGAGGTCTGTGCCACGAAAGTTGTTGTTGTTGTTTTAAAGATTTTATTTATTTAAGAGAGAGAATGAGCAGGGGGGAGGGAGGGGGAGAAGCAGCCTCCCCACTGAGCAGAGAGCCTGATGCAGGGCTCGATCCCAGGATCCCAAGACCCCAAGATCATGACCTGAGCCTAAGGCAGATGCTTAACCAACTGAGCCACCCAGGCACCCCTACCATGAAAGTATTCTATGTGGAACTGTTTGGAATGGGATCTTGGGATGCTTTAAATACTAATGTTGTGAATGAACTAAATGACTTAACTGGTGGAAAGTAAAACTCACTGGCTGGGCTCTCAGATAGAGTGGTAGAGATTGTGGCGGCTCTGGAAAAATGTAGAATCAGATCAGTGGCAGCCCTGCATCTGAATTATAAAAATTTTCATTAGTTTTGCCCAATTCTTACTGCCTACCAAGTTCGCAGTTTTTAGTGTGTCATCCTGCATTTTAATTGTCCTCTGCTTTATGTTACATATATGGTTAGCTTGCCTTTTATAGCTTTGTTTTCATCTAACTCTTCATGGGGAAAAAATATTTTGAACAGGAATGAGCCTAAATCATCACTGTTTACATAAAGTGGAGAAACGGCATTTGGCATCGATCGGTTATTCTATGAATCCTCTCTCCTTCCATCTGTGACTTTCCGTTGGCTACTACCATGTTTGTGGCTTTCCCTTTCTGTGTCAGCCTTCCAATATTAACAACGAAGAGAATACTAAGTTTGGCATGTGTTAGCGATCACTGCTGTACTTTCTACTGGTTCTCAAAGCACATGCCTGGTGATTAATGTTAGAATTTTGCTTGTCTCTTGAATCTGCTTGCCCAGAATCTACTTTTTCAAAATAGTTTGGGTTTTTGGGTTGGTTTGTTTTTTTTAAAATTGGGTTAAGATTTTCCATCTCTAGTCCTTAAGCACTTTCCCTATTTTTTGTGACCCTGTTTTACTTATTATAATTGCAAAGTGCTTCTGTTTTTGGTAGGTTAACATGTCTGTACTTGGATTTTTGTATTATCATTTAGTGGCTGGAAACTCTTACAAATGGTTCGAGTGTCACAGTGTTCTCCTTTGGACAAAAGTGAAGTAAAATCGGAGTCTGTTTTCCGGTTATCTGTTAATCCTACTGCATGTGCTCATGTCTGCAGTATCTACTTTTTTGTGGACTGAGTATCTGTTGTGTGGCAGGTGCACTTCCAGACTCTGCCGTAAGCCCGGCTCCATCTTTCTCTGAAAGCCGTCTGTTCTCAGCATTTGTCACCACCTCCTCTCACTGTGAGTCTCAACAATTATGACATGGCTCTTTGAGTTTCATCTCACACCTTTATTTGTCCTGGCGAAATGCCCCCAGCCCTCCTTTTGTATCTGATCATTGAAGGTTTTATCTCACCAGAGCTCTGTGTGTGGTCGTTTGGTTTCTTTTGGTGTTTTTCTTTTTAGGGCTGTGGGATACTTGAATGATCTTACTGTCAGTTCGGTTTAATTTTGTAACACGTCCCATTTCTCATTAGGTATCTTCCTTTACTAAGTTTCTGATCACAAGCCCATTCATATCGTGCGTGTGCATGTGTGTGAGCGCGCGCCCGTTCTCTTTTTAGCCTACTTTTCTGGTGTTTTGTGGTAAATGTGTGACTAAGTCTAGGGTTCACTTATGAAGCTCTTCTGTGCTTCTGGGTGCTAACACTTTCTCCTCAGCTTCCTCCTTCCTCTCCTTTACCATCAACTCTTTCTTATGGGTCAGTTCTAAATCTAAAACAGCACCCTGTAGACGTTTCAGCTAGAAAACTAAAGTATCTGCAAGAAAAGACATTTATCATTGAATAGGGTGACATTTCTAAAAGGGACCCAAATAAGAGGCACAGTGTGAAGTGTTTGCCTCTGCCTGTGTCCACTTCATTTCCTCATCTATACAAGGGGGTAAGAATGGAAGGCTTAGGCTAGTGCTGTTGTAAGGGGTGAGTTAATATTGTGTGTCTGTCACCGTGTGCACTCAATAAATTATTACTGTCGTCGTTGTTGTTGTTGTTTTTGTTATTCACCACTACCACCACCCAATCTTACCTTTATCCCTGTTTTCTAAGCTAAATGAAGAAGGCATCTTCTAGAATCCAGATCATACCTCGACTGAGCGTATAACACAATAATTCCACTTTTGTTCCCTTTTCATCTTAATCCGTATGTTTTTCAGCGTATTTCTATTCTTATTGTGCTGGATTCTAAAGTGTTGTATGGCACCGTGATAACGAAAGCTAATTCCTTACCCCGCCTGCCATATCCGGTTCCTTCATGCTCTTACTCGAAGCATAAATCCACCTTCTCTGACCCCCTCCAAGGAGATCATGACTTACTGACCTGGAGCATTCAAAGTGGCTGCTTTAAAGAGAAAAGGTTCCCATGCTAGTGGAATGGAAGTCTATTTAATAACATGATTACGATTTTACATAGAGAATGGTATTCTAGGAGGGAAAAAGGCCCAGTCCCAGCATATACTCACTCACCATGAGTAAAGCAAACTCCTAACTTCCACGGGTTGTCACATAACAGCGTTAAGACTAGATAAACTCAGAAGTTGTTTCCAGGTTTGAAATTCTGTGCTTCTCCTCCGCAATCTTGACGGCAGCGCCTCGGCTCTTGGCCACATCTATCTGAATTTATTTACTATGGCAGTTGTTAATTCTGATCCGTGTAGTTTAATTGCATTTTAACGATCTACAGAAGACCTTTGTTCTTTGAGATAGCAGAAAGCAAATTAACTTTGGCATAATTAAAAATGCAGTGGGTTATAAAAGTTAAAACGGTTTGGTTTATTTCAGCTGATAATTAGCTTGGATGTCATGTTTCCCACAATAAGAAATCATGGGATATCTTTTTTGGCACAGTTTCATGATGGCAGAGAATGGCAGAAAACCGACTTGTGTTAGTTAAGAGAATTTACAATAGAATAAAAAGCAAACTTGACATACTTAATGCCAATAATTTCAGGTGGGGAAACCAAGGGCGTTGAGATCAGTTTTTGAAATCTGAAGGCAATCACTGGGGTCAGACATGGTCCTTGGGTCGCATGGCATTTTTATTTTCTTAGAATGTTTCTATTTCTCAATAATTGTCAGAATACAGAAGTAGAAATCGCTTTAAATAGCGTTTCCTGCCTTGCATAATATATATGAACAAGCAGTCTTAAACAGTCAAAATCAGTTTTAATTTTCATAAGTAAATTCTGGTTGAAGTTTGTGAATTCGTCTGTCTCTGATGTAAGTACATTACATTTACTCACTGCTAAATCATACTTATGTTAAAGTGTGGGGGCACCACCGGGAATGATTTACACAGGCACCCCCCTCCCCCGGTTTCTCTTTTTCTAGATTCCCGAACTTACCCCCATCTCAGAGCTACATGAAGCTTTCCTCACTGCTGATGCGGAAGAAATTAGTTGAATATGCATGAGTTCATTTTCCTCCAACTTTGGAATAGAAATTTGAAGGGGGAAGAAACTAAACCTTAAACTTTTGGGATAATTGTGCATTTTGTTTATCTACCTAATAATTCTGTTTCTGAGACCAAGAGCCAGGAGTTAGAATTGAATTCACAGTAATAGTACTGAAAAGTGTACCTTTTTTACCCGTACCTGTACAGGGTTAATATAAAATTTTAAAACACTTTTTATTACTATACAGCACCCCCCCCCCCACTGCATTCTGACTCCTCTCAGCTCGTTGGGGTAGAATCAAGAATGAGGAGAGGAAGCCTTTGTTCACGGACAGTGATCTGGCTTTCACCTGGCGTCCATCAGTTGGTTCTTCCTTGGTGTTGGTTTAGGACCGCTAGTATCTGATGCCCCTTCAATGTTTTGTTTTGTTTTCTGCTAATCTGGCCTCTAGGTTCCATTTGTGGTACTGTTACCTGACAGATATAAAGCAAAATTGTGCTCTTGATGGCATATTGAAATTCTAGTAATTCTTAACAAATAAAATGCCTCGGGGCGCCTGGGTGGCTCAGTCGTTAAGCATCTGCCTTCGGTTCAGGGCGTGATCCCAGGGTCCTGGGATCGAGCCCCACATCGGGCTCCAGGCTCTGCTGGGAGCCTGCTTCTTCCTCTCCCACTCCCCCTGCTTGTGTTCCCTCTCTTGCTGGCTCTCTCTCTCTCTGTCTGTCAAATAAATAAATAAAAGCTTTTTAAAAAATAAAATAAAATCCCTCTTTTAGCTTCTATGGACATTGCCTTGTAGCTGCTCTTCTAGGAGCTGGGCTGACCAGCAATGTGAAGGGCAGATGTTGTGCTCTTCAGTGTAATCTGGCCAGACTTATATGGGTGGATCCCTGTTCTTCTGGGGGATGCTCTTCTCCAAGAGACTCCAGGATGCCCTATACAAAAATCTCCCTGACTAGTTGTTTCTATTCCTGGGAAATATCTGAATGCAGGCCTGAGCAATATGGAGCCTTGCTGGGTGTGCCATCATTTTCTTTTATTACCATTGGGAATTGATCTACAGATACCATTTCTTACACTTCTGTTATGTTGCTTCATTCATTTATTCAACAAATACTGTATCCCAGGAAGCTTTCTAGATCAGTGGTTGTCAACTTGAGATGACTGCATCCAGCTGCATCTCTACTAGGAAATCTTGACAGTTTCACCTTCAAGGTATGCTCCAAATTGTCAGTACTTCCACTTCTAACGTATAAGCAGTTATCATCTTGGACTAGATCACTACAATAGCCTCCTAAGAGGTCTGTCTGTTGCCACTTTGTTCCACCACCGTCCATTCTCCCTACAGTAGCCAGAGCAATCTTCTAAGAACAGTAATCCTGTCACAGCTCTCCCCTAATCAAGATGGCACTCCCCCGTCTTCCTCTGCGCTGCCCGTGGAGGTGACAGCCATCTTCTATTCGGCATATTGGCCACCCTCAGACCTCTGGCAAAGCCCAAGACTGTTAAAAAGAGGACCAAGAGGTTCATCTGGCACCAGTCAGACCGATATGTCAAAATTAAGAGCAACCGTTGGAAACCCAGTAGGGTGCACAGAAGAATCAAGGGCCAGATCTTGATGCCCAGCATTGGTTATGGGAGCAACAAGAGAACAAAGCACACGCAGTCCAGTGGCTTTCAGAAACTCTTAGTCCACAGCGTCAAAGAGCTTGAAGAGCTGCTGATGTGCAGTAAACCCTACTGTGCAGAGATTGCTCAAAATGTCTCCTTTAAGAACCGCAAAACCATCAGGGTCAAGAATCCCAATGCCAGGCTGCATAGCAAAGAAAATGAATAGACAGACAGCTTCTGTGTACACTGTATCTGTGTTAATGGAACTAACAAAAAAGAATGGCGCTCCCCACCAGTGACTTCCCAGCATGCTTAGGCCTTATCATCATCATCATCTGTGAGCAGGTGCTTGATGACTAGTCCTACATTATGTCCTATGACTCTTCCCTTTGCTCGCTTAGCTCCTTGTAAAATTTCACTGCCTTATTACTTCACTGCCTTATTACATGTATAAATCTCTTCTTTTGTGTCATTTGGATGTAAGTTGGAAATCTTTCAGGTCAAAGCCACGTGTAGATTGGCTGCTTATTCATGGTCCTAACCTATCAACTTAAATGTGTTTTTAAAAAATGCACAGCTATAAATAACTCTCAGAAGTAATGTTTGCTCAGTGTCATCTGGTTCGTTCACAAATGTTAACAGTCCCAGAGGCTTATCTCCAGCAATTCTAACCAAATTAATAGTTATCCAGTTGAAAAAGCAGAAAGTGTGCTTTCGAGTAGAGAGGTCTCTGTCATGAATCAAAAATAAAGGCGGCAGAGGAAAAAAACAAATCATATTCTTTGTACATTCAGGCCCAGAGGCACCAATATACCTTTTCTTTGCATTCAAAAACGTCCTCCATGAATTTCTGTAGAAGGCTTGTGTGTGCTGTTTGCCTGCAAGGGATAAATCTCTTTAATCCTATCTCCATCTCCAGTTAGAGAAATTAAGTCACTACTCTTCTGAATCTTCTGTTAACTCCTTGTTAACTTACTTAGCTCTTTATGTTAACATAGAAATAAATATAAAGCTGAGGGCACTGTCAGGAATTTGGTTAGATCTGTCTTTTTTGCCCCAGAATAGTTACTTACTCTGCCCGTAATGGTTTATCAAGAAGACAATAGCACACCTTTGGCAGGTATCTTTTACATAACCAGAACAATATTTCAAAGCTGTAGGACAAGCTCAGGTACTTGTGTAAAGAATGTCTGTGCCCCAGGGGTGCCTGGGTGGCACAGCGGTTAAGCGTCTGCCTTCGGCTCAGGGCGTGATCCCGGCGTTCCGGGATCGAGCCCCACATCAGGCTCCTCTGCTATGAGCCTGCTTCTTCCTCTCCCACTCCCCTGCTGTGTTCCCTCTCTCGCTGGCTGTCTCTCTCTCTGTGTCGAATAAATAAATAAAATCTTTAAAAAAAAAAAAAAAAAGAATGTCTGTGCCCCAAAGCAAACATTATAGAAACACATGATATTGTATTGCTACTGTGGGTGCTTCCTGTATCGACCGACATTTCTCTAAGCTTTAATCATGTCAGATTCTAACTAGCAGTGCTTTCTTTTTATTTAAATTATTTAAAAGAGTGGCTAACGATCCAGCAATTGCAGTATGAAGTGTTTACCCAAAGGATACAAAAATAGACTTGAAGGGACACATGCATCCCAAGGTTTATAGCAACATTATCAACAATAGCCAAATTATGGAAAGAGCCCAAATGGCCATTGACAGATGAATGGATAAAGAAGATGAGGTATATATGTACCATGGAAGATGACTCAACTACAAAAAAGAATGAAGTCTTGCCATTTGCAACAACATGGATGGAGCTAGAGAGTATTATGCTAAGTAAAATAAGTCAGTCAGAAAAAGATAAATACCATGTGATTTCACTGATATGTGGAATTGAAGAAACAAAACAGATGAACATGAGGGGAAAAAGAGGCAAACCAGGAAACAGACTCTTAACTCTAGGGAACAAACTGAGGGTTACTGGAGGGGAGGCAGATGGGGGAATGGGTTAAATGGGTGATGAGGACTTGGGAGGGCACTTGTTAGGATGAGCACTGAGTGTTTTATGTAAGTGATGAATCACTAAATTCTACACCTCCAACTAATATTACACTGTATGTTAACTAACTGAAATTTAAATAAAAACTTAAAAACAAATAAAAGAGCGGCTGTTTGAGAGAAGTAATTGGTTTAAATTAGTAGATATCTGTCCTCTGTTTTCTCCCGTGACCCTCTGTATTTATAATAGAAAAAATTTTGACCCTGCTGGGTGGACAGGAATGTACTGAGGACATCCCATCTGACTGGCGCTGTGAGGGGTGCTTGGAACTCTGATAGGGAGATCCAGAAATACTTACTTAAGACATGCCGTGGTTCTAAGTGGGAGAAACAGCCTGCCTGTCCTCTAGGGTAGCTCTCAGTGGAGTTGAAGATCCCAGACAGAGGTACAAAAAGCAATTAATGAAAAATAAATGAGAATATAATCAAATACCAAATACTCTTTAGAAGAAGAAGATATGCACCCACCGGAGACATAAGACGTTACTTCCGGTGTAAGTACCTGTCTGTGTGTAGGATGTTCAGGAAGGAGAAAAGGCTGGCCAGCAAATATGGCTAAAAGAAATGTCACTGTTGTAGTTTCAATTTCTTTTCTTCTTGTGCTAAGCTTTGTTCTTTGGTTGCCCACTCTGCCCCGACCCCCTGACTGCGCTGAAGTAGGTTTTATATATTTAAGAATTTGCTCTCAATTTGGACAGTGTTCAGTGTTGTGTTGGTAAACGGATTTGTGGGGGGGGGGTAGGGAGGCTCCGATTTATAGTGTTTGCCAATTTCTGTGGTGTAAATGCTCTCACCGTGGCTGATTTCTCAAGTGGGTGATTCATGTGATGTCACTGAAGGTGGAGGTGGGACACGATGGCGTAGGCTGTTGGCTGCTGGCAAGACCCCACTTTAGGAGGTGACTGCCAATGTTCTTGCTCACTGTCTTCTTATGTACAGAATCTTTATTCCAATATCTGGAAGGAGACTGTTCTTTCCCTTTTATACCTTCCACACTCTGGCTGCCTACAGAGTTGCTATTCCAGGGACTGTTTTTTGTTTTTAATCTCTGTTTATGTGGTACTTTAGCTCTTTCGAACTTAATCTCTTTGTGTTTTATCTCAGCGTGTGCTGTCTGCTTTATACTGTGATTAGGAACGACCCCGGTTTTACTTCCTGAGTTTAGAGCTGATTAAAAGGGGAAACTTCAGTATGGATACTTGGATAAGAAAAGCATTAAATATTTCTGTATTAAAAAAACTTTCTGTATATTAAACATTCCTTACCTCCACCCCAAAGAGCTTCTCACAGACAGTAATAATTTCATTTATGTTATCTTGCGGGGTGCTCTGTTATTACTTTGCTTATTCTTTTGTTTTTGTTTTCACATTTTATTAATTTTAAACATCTCTTGTCCTTCTCACACTGAGATTTCTGAGAAGCAAACCTCTATTTTCATCTCTGTAAACCCAAGGTCTCTAAAAAGTCTCTGTAGTTGATCATTAGTTGAATAACAATGAATAATAGACATTTGCCTAAGTTTTCAGGCATATCATCACAAGAGGTCAGGCCTAAAGAAGAAGTTTGGAATAGTCCAAATTAAAGCAAGATTGAGACTTAGTCATGGCTTGGGTTCTGTAAATAAGTAAATACGGGAGAAATCGAGGACCGAGTCTTAGACACCATCCATTGGTGGGACCAAAGGAAGCAGTATTGGTGCAAAAGGAGAAGGAAGATTGTGGGAAGAAAATAGAGAGGCTGGTGCCTTATGGAAGAGAGCTACAAGAGTCCCAGATAGAAGATGGAATGAGAAACATTTGCTGGATATGAGTAGAGGGATTCAGAGAGCAGTTTATTCATGAGCTGGGAATAAAAACTTTACTTTAGAGACTTAAGGAGGATGTGAGGGGTAGGAATGAGAATCAGTGAATGTGGATCACTCATCCAAGGACTGGCATGAGACAGGAAGGTGAAGTGGATGTTAGGTACAGGGAGACAGTAAATAGGGTTCTAGCAAGGGTAATTATTATTCATTTTAATGTCAGAAATTTTTTTCATTGTCACCCTTATAGGTAACGCTTCGTAAAGGAGGTTTAATTTTGAAAGTGCTATATGTAAAGCTCCATGTCTTGCCAAGTTGGTGTCTTTCCAAATGTAGAGAGCCTAACTGAAGTGGGTGGAGATTTAGAGTCTAATAATGATCATAACATACTTTCAACACCAGGACTGGTATTAGATGATTTTAGTGTGCTATGTACATCTGTTGATGAGAGTACTAGAAGAGAATGGAAAATAAATTCCAGTGCAAGGCAATTCAAGATGGTATTAGCAGTGTATGTATTGTAAGTCAGTTGTTGGCAGAGGAGTATATCTAGCTTTTGCAAAAACCAAGAATGACTGCTTTACATCAACAGGAAGCAACCCATCAGTGCATCAGGTATACTGCAGCACACAAGTGAATAAGTAGCCCTTACCTACAGTCTAAAGAGAGAAAGGCCATCTCCATGAAGTGAATAGAGCACAGCAATAAAATAGATGCTGATTCTGTGACACCAAAATTAAGACAAGTACGTAGTAGGTCCTTTAAAAAAGGTCCTTTAAGAATGCATAGGCTATAAATCGGTTAAAGATGAGAGAGGATTTTTAGGGGTAAGGAAAAGCATAGAATGAGAATTGTATATATGGAGAAGAATGTGAAACGGGAAATTTGAATATGAAAAGTAGATTTTCCAGGGGACAACTTAGATCCAGAATTATTTTATTAGTCTGTCATTCATACACATTGATAGTAACCTTTTGTTTTTAAAATTTTTAAAAAGATTTATTTATTTTTTTTAAAGATTTTATTTATTTGAGAGAGGGAGAGTGAGAGGGAGAAGCAGACTCCCCACTGAACAATGAGCCTGATGTGGGACTTGATCCCAGGGCCCTGAGATCGTGACCTGAGCTGAAGGCAGATGTTTAACCGACTGAGCCACCCAGACACCCTTATTTATTTATTTTAGAGAGAGTGTGTAAACATGGGGGAGGAGGGGCAGAGAGGGAGAGAGAGAATCTTGAGCAGACTCCCCACTGAGCACAGAGCCTAAAGCCGGGCTCCATCTCCGGACTCTGAGATCATGACCTGAGCCCAAACCATGAGCCAGATGCCTAACCAACTGAGCCACCCAGGCGCCCTTGATAGTAGCCTTTTAAAACTAGCTTTAAAAAATTATAAAAGTAATATTTACTCCTGTTTTTTTTTTTTTTTTTTTTTTTTTTTTTTTTTTAATTCAATGTTAGGGGTGCCTGGGTGGCTCAGTTGGTTAAGTGGCTGCTTTTGGCTCAGGTCATGATCTCAAGGTCCTGGGATTGAGCCCTGCATGGGGCTCCCTGCTCAGCGGGGAGTCTGCTGTTCCCTCTGCCCCCCAACTCATGCTCTTTCTCTTTCTCTCTCAAATAAATTAAATAAATAAAATATTTTTTAAAAATAAATTCAAGTTAGTATTAAAATAAATCTTTGCCTCCTCTCCCAACCCCTGCTCTTTACTCAAGGATAACTGTTTTTATGCTTCTTAGATATTCTGAAAATGTTACAACCTATTTCTATATGTACATATTCTTATAAACATGGCTCATTTACACTGCTCCTCAATCTGCATTTTTGAATTGGCAGTGTGTCTTCGGGATCCTTCCACATAGTCACCTCGATTCACCTTATCTTAGAGCTACATGGTGTTCGACTATACGGACGTACATTATTTGTCTACTAACCTACACAAAACCTTATGGGTCTGGAGTAGCGTGTTAATTTTTTTAAAAAGGTTAATAACAAAAATAAATTTTTATTATGGTAGATAAGGTTTTCTGCAGGACGATGTGTGGAGTGTATATTTTATTTCTATTTGCACACACACATTTCCAAGTGCCTAAAATATAGAATGACAGAATCATCAGGTTGGAAAAGACTTTCAAGGTCATCTCAGACATGCTGCTTTAATCCCCTTTGTAAACTACCTGCTGCAAGGGAGGAACAGTCCTTGTTTGACCTGGGCATTTGCTCACTATTGCTAGAGGTAACCTTATGGGTTGAAATGCTTTCATCTGCAAGGAACAGAATGCCAGACTTGGAAGTGCCTTAACCAGTGAAGGCACTGAATTACCTTGCACAAAGGAAATCCAGAGGTAGGCTGTTGCAGGCGTGGTCGACATAGCCGCTCAACTTCTCCAACTCATGGAATTTTCCCCTCAGTGTTCCCAGAGTTGTCCTGGCCCAGACGTCACAGCTTCTCACGGCTGTCTTCAAACACGGACAGACTGAAGGGAGATTCTTGCCTGCATATCAGGAAGGAGATCTTGTCCCAGAAGCCCCTTGGCAGAACTTCCCTCATCTCCCATTGGCCAGAGCCATGTCACATGACCACACCCTGGCTGCGCGGAAGGCTGAGAGCACAAGTCTGTGGTGTTCTGCGTTTATGGAGATGGGAGTGTTCTCAGCGAGGAGGCTTAAAAGGAGTTGGGACAGACGTTGAATAGATACTATAGAGGTGGCTAGAGAAGCCAATATCATGTTTGAATAGAGTAAAAATTATCTCCTGGTATCCCCACTTTGGGTGTTGGTTAAGCTCTGTAAGCTATCCTTAAAGAACAAGACTTCTAACGAAATAAATAAGTAAAAAGCTGTAATGTCCCCCTTTTGCCCCTTCCACCACCCTCCTTCGGATGAGCATTCCTGTGGTATCAAAGTGGAGAAAAACACAGAGCATTACTGTTTTCTGTGACTCAGACAACTCCCTTGCTTTTTGCGTTGGACTGTCAGCTGCATTGCTTCCTATGGTTTTTTTCTTTATGGGAATTCGTCAAAACCTGTAATTGCTCCCATATTTATAGTTTTTTGCTTTTATCGTGGCCACCCAGATACCTGAAATAAGTTGGTAGAAAAGAACAGGTCAGAATGTCTACCAAATAATTTGGATTAGAATTATGAGAGACAGCTTGTATCCTTGTATCTTTTTAGGGTGATCCGTGGGGATGCTATAAATTTAACTGTAATATGTGTCTTTCCTTTCCTTTCCCTTCTGTATTGTCCGTCTTTTAAAGGACCCGTGATTTGGAATGGGTGGTTAAGTAGGTAGGTGGTGTGGGAGTCCTTAGTTATAATTTATATACCAGCCTTCATTTCTTTGGACTTAGTGTTTGTGAAGCAGTTATAAGAATCTGGAAAAAAAAAATCAATGGTGTGGAAATAAAAGGTCAGGACCTTGAAGCATAGGTGTGTGCCCCTGTCCCTTTGACTTTCTAACCAGCCTGTCCCAAACTTTCAGGGAATTTTTTCAAGGGTCCACATCTCTCTTGGGGTCTGAGCACCTGTGAATCATAGGCTTCCCCCTTCTGATTTTATTTGGCTCATCATTCTCCAACTCCTGTTCCCCAGAATTATTAGATAAGAAAATAGGTGTAAGGATGCTCTTTTTGAATGGAAACCTGTCATAAGTGTGGATCTGATTATTGCCTTTTCTAGATGAGAGATTAATGGAGACAGTGTTTGCTGGAACATATTGGACTGACTTCCCCTGATACCGAATTTGTAAAATTATTACCTTTAAAACTAAGCTCATACTTAATGCCTTCACTTCCTTTTCACACCACTGTTTGGGTCTGTTTGCCTCCTGTGTGGAAATTTCCAAGAATCATAAGCCTTAGGAGATTTAAAGCTGAAATCTCATCAGTTATAATTTGCAAAATACATTGGTTCAGAGAAAAAAGGACTACTCTACTCAAATAACATCATTTTCACATGATATGTTCCCTTAAAGGTCACACTATAAGACAGGAACGTGAGATCTATTATTGAATAGTAAAACAGACAACCGAACAAGATGTGTAAACATTTGAATAGAATGTTTGGTGGTAAGTTGGTGGTAAGCCGACTCCATATTCTTTCCTGCAGGCCACTTGGACGTAGCTCGTGTAGCTATCATTTTATGATCTGTGAAAGTCCATACCTTTTGTTTTTAAGAGCATCTAAGTCTTTTACAAATGTCTAACCAGCATATGGTAGGACAACAGAATACCCAAATGGACAGCCAATCTGACTTTTTGGCTAAGCCACACCTGGCACTGTTTGGTCCCTAAATTATTTGATTTCTTCTTTGTTCTTTCATTGCCCTCTAAAAAATAGAAGAATCCTCACTACTTATTTCTCAGTGCCGAAAAGGACAAAACCCTTTGTGAATTTCTTTTTCTTTTTGCTTCAGTAGGTTTTTCAAGTTCAATTTTCCTCCAAGATAATACACTAAATAATTGTAGCAGGGACTTGAGATTTTTGCCTACTTTGAGTGCTGAAGGGTGAGTAGTATTCCAAAAGAATTGCAAAGTTTGGTTAGTGAGAACACTTCCTATCCGTTCATAAGGGCAGTGGTGGCCTCTTACACTAGTACCTACTTTGAGAAACGTGGCAGAGCTGAGTGACCTTGTAGGTTTGGATCCATTATGAAGACCAAGAGGAGAGATCCCTGTCCTCGGTTGTACTAACCTTCCATAAATAGTAGCCTATAAAAGAAAAATGGGAGAAAGCCTCAGGCCTGTATGAAAGACACATAGACCATCACACTTTCTTTTTTTACACTTTAGAAGTTCACCTGGACCCCTACCGAACGTGGTGTCCTGTTGCAGACTGTCAGACAGTGTGCCCTGTTGCCTCCAGTGACCCAGGACAGCCTGTGCAGGTGGAGTGCCCATCCTGTCACCTGAAGTTCTGCTCCTGTTGCAAGGATGCTTGGCACGCAGAAGTCTCCTGTAGAGAGAGCCAGCCTGTCGTCCTGCCAACAGAGCACGGGTAAGAAAGGAAACGGTCTTTGGGATTATTCACTGGTGTTCTTAGAAACCCCAAATATGTCACTTGGAGTTCTCTTGTGATGGAATTTAGAGATTAGTTATTGCCCTGCGGAACTTCCCTGAGAAGTGTCTCAGAATTGGGAAGTTGTTAACAAAGAGTAACTGACAGAGCCTTTCTTTTTTTTAAAAGATTTTATTTATTTATTTAACAGAGATAGAGACAGCCAGTGAGAGAGGGAACATAGCAGGGGGAGTGGGAGAGGAAGAAGCAGGCTCATAGCAGAGGAGGCTGATGTGGGGCTCGATCCCATAACGCTGGGATCACACCCTGAGCTGAAGGCAGACGCTTAACGACTGTGCTACCCAGGCGCCCCTGACAGAGCCTTTCTAAGGGGGTGTTAGGTATTTACCCCTGGAGAATCTCCCAGATACTGCTGAAATTAGAGTCAGTATACATTTTGATTTCTCCTCGGGTCGGGAGGCACACGGCCCCTTGGTTTTCCACCGCAAGGCACGGCTTGTCCCCAGCCATCTGCTTAGGAACCGTGAGCACCTGCTGTTGATTTACCTCGTTCTTCTGCTTGCAAAGCGACACAGACATTATTTTGTGACCCGACTACGTGGCAGCTTGTGAGGCGTGCCAATCCCGTCAGAGAGAGCGCCGCCATAGAAAGAGCGGCCTTCAGGGCAGCGCGGGGCCCAGTGCGCGGGTCCTAGAGGAAAGGAGCTACATCTCCCGATACTTTGTGCCCTGCAAAGATGGTGCCATGGTTCAAATTCTGTTACAATGAGAAGCAGTTAACTCTCTACCTTTCAGTACGGAGGGTTTTCATGGCAGCCGAAGGGCCCAGAGCGAGAGAGCTTTGTGCTCGATCCCATGCTTTGCTTGAGAACTCTGGCTGTTCTGCATCGGCAAGAACAGAGGTACCAGTGTTCCGGCCGGGCTGGCCCACTCACCCCGCACCCTCCGAGTGTGTAGAACCATTCTTCAGGAATGGTAGCGCTACCTGGCTAGGAGGCTGTGCTCGAATCTTAGACCAGACAAACCAAGAGGAAAAATAGATCTAGTGCGCACGGCCGGCCCGCGCCTTCTTAGCCGGTACCCTCTGCACATGGCAGTGAGGTCTGCAGGTATCACGGGACAATGTGAAGATCCCAGAGGAGAAAGGTTGAATTCTTTTTTAATATTTTAAAAGATTTTATTTATTTAAGAGAGAGCGAGCGAGCACGAGAGCGGGGAGGGTCAGAGGGAGAAGCAGACTCCCTACTGAGCAGAGCGCTGACGCGGGGCTCAATCCCAGGACCCCGGGATCATGACCCAAGTTGAAGGCAGATGCCCAACCGACTGAGCCATCCAGGCACCTCGAGAGGCTGCGTTCTGACATTGTCGCTTGGTATCTGTGGGACCTCATGGAAGTCACTCAGCCTCTATGAGTCTGTGTCTCTATTTGAAAAAAAAAAATGGAAGGGGGAGAATTAAAATAGTAACCGTCCCGCTGCTATAATAAGGTTATTGTGAGTATCCGATCGGATCCTGGGGCTGACAGCCCTCTGTGAACTTGATGTCTCTGTGTGCTGGGGGCTGGTTTTGATGAACGTGCTAACGTCAATGCAGTGCTGTGGTTCCCCTAACCTTCCCACCCCAACGTGTTCCACTTATTTTCCGTGTCCCCTAAGGCTATGAGCCCATGCTGACCTATTCATCCGTCTGGAGCAGGTCTCTTTAATGAGACTGGACATTGATTTTCAAGTATTGATTATTGCCTCCCATGACCTCTTCCATTTATTTATCAGAACGGATCACCAGAAAGATGTTTCTGTACCGTGTCAGATCGAGAGCTGGTTTTTCTGTTGTATAGCAGAATGCTTACGTTTTTGATTTCGACAGTGTGTGCTCAGGGAATGAAATACTAATTTGGCAAAACAACGAATTAAGTCAGGTGTGGAAAATACAATTATATCATTCACTCCAAGCCAAAGATAAACAAATTAAGGTTCTTTTTTTTGTTTTGAGTTATCCGAACAGCTAATAGTATGTGTCCCCCCTCGTTTTACCCCCACCCTCTTCCATGGAAGTGAATTAAGCTCAGATGAGGAAGAGTCCTACCTACCCATTAGGAGCCCTAGGAATTCAGTTGGTGACCAGAAAGTGGGGTCTAGAAGGGCCTTAGTTAACTGTTGAATTAATTACCCTCAGCCCACTCTTCCCCAGCCCTGGGTAGTGTACACCCTCGTGGTTCCAGCAGCATTCTTGAGCCCCACCCCATCATTTCTTATCCATTTTGTTTCTAGGGCCCTCTTCGGGACAGACACAGAAGCCCCCATTAAGCAGTGCCCTGTTTGTCGGGTTTACATCGAGCGCAACGAGGGCTGTGCTCAGATGATGTGCAAGAATTGCAAACACACGTTTTGCTGGTACTGTCTCCAGAACCTGGACGTAAGTTCCCCTTGCAAGCATCTCCTGGGGGCATTTTCTACATCATATCTTTGCAACCACCAGGATCCTACAGGCTTTCCTTTTAAAATCTTCTTTTTTTTTTTTTTTTTTAAGATTTTATTTATTTATTTGACACAGAGAGAGAGAGAGAGCACAAGCAGGGAGGGTGGGAAAGGGAGAAGCAGACTCCCCGCTGAGCAGGGAGCCCTAAGACAGAGGGACTCAATCCCAGGACCCCAGGATCGTGACCTGAGCTGAAGGCAGATGCTGAAACGACTGAACTACCCAGGCGCCCCTTTCCTTTTAAAATCTTGAGCCTATGTTTGTCCTGCAAAAGAAGCTTATTTTTCTCAATGATACTTTCTGAGCCTGCTACCCTAGATGTCTAGCAAATGTCTCTTTGAGTCCCTTACTGTCTCGGCTTAGCTTTCAAGGTGGGCTTTTGTTTTAGGGACATTTCTTTGCTGTGGGGGCACTGTCTCCTTTTATCACGTAAAGAACTATCAGTATATTCATTTCCCGTTGTCGCTGTAACACATCACCACGAATGTAGTGGCTTAAACAGCCCACGTTTCTTGTCTTTAGTTCTGTCTGACATGGGTGTCACTGGATTAAAAATCAGGGTGTCCTCAGGGCTGCATTCTTTTCTGGATTTCAGAGGAGAATCCATTTCTTTGCTTTTTCTAGTGTCTAGAAGCTGCCTGCTTTGGTTGGCTTGTGGCCCCATTCTCCATCTTTGAAGCCAGCCATATCCCGTCTCTCCGACCCCTTCTTGCATTGTCACAGCTCCCTCTGACCACAGCTGGGAAAGTGGCTCTGCTCTTCAGGACCCTCGGATTCGATGGGCCACATCTGGATGGTACAGTGATTAAATGGGCCACATCTGGATGGTACAGTGATTAGATGGGCCACATCTGGATGATACAGGCTCTTCTCCTCCATCTCAAGCTTTAATCACACTTGTAAAGTCCCTTTTCCCATGTAAGCAAATCTATTTTCAAACTCTGGGGATTAGGCCACAGTTCTCTGTAGGAGAGCGGTTTTTCTGCCTGCCCTAATTTGGTTCTCTTCCTCTTTTTGAATTTAAAGAAGAAGCTACTCAAATCAATGGAATCTTAAATAACCTCAAATCTTAAATAACCACTTCATTCATTGGCATGACAGTGGGATTGCTCTCATTTTGTTAGGGATCCACGCCCAGATAACGGGGTCTGCCCCAGAGATTCTTTCCCCTCATCATTCATGTCCAGTTCAGGTGCGGTTCATTCAGTCCCGTGCTGAGGCTCATGGTAACCTCAGAGGTAAAATGTGGCATGAAGGACTGATCAGCAGATCTCACTTCAATTCTGGTGTTTCTTCTAGCACACGTGTGCTACCCCACGTAGGAATAGATGTTCCTGTTTTGGCAATCGGGACTAATATGTCCACATCAGTGTGAGCCCTCCATCATGGTGGAGTGGATATTCTTTTCTCAATCTATACCTTTCTTTCTTTCTTTCTTTCTTTCCTTCCTTCCTTCCTTCCTTCCTTCCTTCCTTCCTTCCTTCCTTCCTTCTTTTTCTTTTCTTTTCTTTCTCTCTCTTTCCTTCCTTCTTTCCTTCCTTCTTTCCTTCCTTCTTTTCTTCTTTCTTTCTTTCTTTCGATTTATTTATTTATTTATTTTAGAGAGAGAATGAGAACAAGTGAGTGCAAATCAGGAGAGGGGCAGAGGGAGAGGGAGGGAGAGAATCACAAGCAGATTCCGCACTCAGCGTGGACCCCGATGCGGAGCTCGATCTCACGACTCTGAGGTCACGATCTGAGCTGAAATCAAGAGTCGGACGCCCAACTGACTGAGCCACCCAGGCGCCCCGCTCAGCTTCTCATTTAATTGCCTCGCTTGCTTCAGCTGGCTGAGCAGCTCCTGTGGAGTGTCAGTATCTGTCACTCAGTAAGTCCGTGTGCAGTTAATACGGGACGCGTGCTGGCCACCGCACGCCTGAGCTTTAACTGAAAATTAGGTAAGTTGTTTCGGAGGACATCCGTGAGCAAGAATTTTAATCAGCCTGATCTCAGTGTTGCAGGCAGAGGTATCAACTGGGGGAAAGAAAACTGACATTTTAGACTGGGGAAGCTCAGCAGCTCAAGTTGAAAGAAGTGTTTTTATTTACTTTTTTATTCTGTTTATCATAACCCATTGAATTACAAGTATGTGTGATATTCGAGACCCATTATGTTTCCAAACGTGTGATGCCCTGGGTGAGGTTTTCACGGGTTGCACACCCCTCATGTTTTTACAAAGGAAAGAAATCTTTTCTGTTTGCCTGCAGGTTTACCCAGAACTTTAACTGGGTTCATATCCACAAGGAGGCTGAGCCCATGAGGTTCTTTTTAAGAGGCAAGAATGTAAGGGAATAAAGATGTGTACCAGATCTCCCCATCCTTTGGCTGAAATATGTCTGGGGTATGGTGTTGCAAAGAACACTCTGTTCTGTTACTTGGACTGTTCCGGTGCTCGAGCTGAAATGGTACAGATGTTAAAAGGCTGGACACACAGACTTCAAATACTGAAACATCTTTTTCTGGTCATTGTTTTCTGAGATCTCATTTTCTCGGTTTTCGCCAGGGGTACTGGCTTGTTGGTAATGATGTTTTTCTCCCGGCAAGTGTTCTGTGTCAGATGGTGGTGTTGATCTTTGTAGGAAAGTTTCAGAGCATGAGTCTGGAAGCAGGATGATTGTCCAAGAGCCAAGCCTGAGACAGATGCCCAAACCGAGGGATTTTTGAGTTTTGCTGGGGTGTCGAGTTTGCTCCTGCTGTTTCAGAGGACGAAATGTTCTTAATCTTCTGCTTTGGGGACCTCAGAGATTTGTCCCCTTCCATTATGTCTTCTCTCTCCTGTGACTTCAGTTTCTACTAATACCTCCATAGGCTCAGCTGTGTCCCATTTAAAAACGAGTCACATTTTTCTCAAGCCTACTTGTCTCCCTTTCTACCATTCTCTCTCTCTCCTTCTCTTAGAAGCCAAGCCTCAGAACAGCATAATCCCCTCTCATCGTTGATACCTACCTCCAGTCTTTGAAGTGCACTCAGCTTGACACATCGTTGCAGCCCTGACTGTGTTTTGGCCAAGGCTTTGAGTGCTGTCTTCTGGGTAAAATCCAATGGATGTTTCAGTCCTCTTCTTACCTAGATTCTCTGCTGCCTTTGACGTCTTCACTGCCTCTGTTTCAGTGATGACATCTCTTCAGCTTTCCTTCTGCCTTTCTGGTCACTTCTGTTTCCTTTCCAGATGCCTCCTTGATTCATTCTTTTTTTTTTTTTTTTTTTTTTTTTTTTTTTTTTAGGGTGTGAAAACAAGAAGGGGGAGGGGCAGAGGAAGAGGGAGAGAGAGAATCTTAAGCAGGCTCAGCACTGGGCGTGGGGCTGTGTCTCACAACCCTGAGATCATGACCTGAGCCAAACTCAAGTCAGATGCTCAACCAACTGAGCCCCCGAGCCCCCCCCCCCAACCTTGACATTCTCTTTGCTTGTCAGTCTACACTCTCCCTGGGTGATCTCATCTACATCTGTGGTTTTTCTCCACCCCCTGTATGCTGATTCCTGTCTTTTCCCCAAAATTCTCATCTGTGTAATCAGCTGCCTTTTGAACATTGCAGCTTGGATGTCTCAAGTGTCTCTCGAGTTCCACATGTCTAAACTGTGGCCATCATCTTCCCAACAAAGTTCAACTCTCCGTTGTCATTTCTCTCGACCAGGCTCCTGCCTCTGCCTGGTGGCTTTCCCCTCATCTGCGATTTCTTCTTTCTTCCCCATCTAGTTAGTTACCTTCTTAGGACCCCATGTCTGTGTTTCCCATCTCGGCCGCTGGGATGTTATCTTACATGCTCTCCACTCCTGATCTTCAGTCCACGTCACACCTGTGCTAGAGTCACCTTTCAAAGATGATTGGTCAGGACTCTAATGCTTTCTAGACTCAGTCAAGAGTCTTGATGATTCTGATCTGTTTTCACTCAGTGATTTGTAAAAGTACTGAGATATATTCTAAAGATTGCGGCCTTGGAATTCCTGGAGGCCGCCATTTGTATTCCTTCAAAGAGCCTTTGTTTCCACCAAGGCGATCTCATGTGGTTAGTATTTATTTCTCAGTTCAAAAGAGCATGTTTACTGAAACCTCTCTCTTTGTGTTTCAGAATGACATTTTCCTCAGACATTATGACAAAGGGCCGTGTAGGAATAAGCTGGGCCACTCGAGAGCCTCCGTGATGTGGAACCGAACGCAGGTACCCTGACCTTTAAGCGAGCAGGAGATACACCGGACTCGGGATGGCTTAAAAGGCCCACCTATTCCTCCTCCCCACCCTGTTCTCTACTTACCATCCCAGCCTGGGAGGTTCTGGGGAGTTCTGGGGTGGGGGACCGGGGAAAGTAATGCGGCAGCTGCCTGAAGTTAGTTCATGAGCACGATCCCCTTGAGGATGAGGAGAGGGGCAGGGCTCCAGAGCGGCCAAGTCATTAACAGCGACCTGCAGAATCAAGGCAGATATTCTTTCCTCTTGAAAAAATGGTAGAATGACTTCCTAAAGCCCTGGAAGTCATATTTCCTATAAAAGGTGTTGCTTTAAAATCCTGTGAGCCCCTGCTGGGGGCCTCGATCCCTCTGCACATGCCATTGTGTGTTTCTGTGGCGGGTTCAAAGGGCGTCCTGGGTTTTTTTTTTTTTTTTTCCAAGATTTTATTTATTTATTTGACACAGAGAGAGAGAGACAGCCAGCGAGAGAGGGAACACAAGCAGGGGGAGTGGGAGAGGAAGAAGCAGGCTCCCAGCGGAGGAGCCCGATGTGGGGCTCGATCCCAGAACGCTGGGATCACGCCCTGAGCCGAAGGCAGACGCTTAAGGACTGAGCCACCCAGGCGCCCCCGTCCTGGTTTATTTTTAACAGTATTTCATATTTATTAAAGACTATGTTCCTTTTAAGGGCGTCAGTGTTAATAGCCTAGTAATCATTATTAGCAGCCCTATGAGGCTGTCAAGGAGCCTCGGGTAGGGAGTCAACATCAACAATTCGGGCTTACGTGGAGCTTGTGCCAGAGCTCAGGTTAGTGTCCGGTTTGTCACTCTCACCTCTGATCTAATCCTTGCTGTCTCCCTGCTTTATATCCCGTTCGGATCATGCTGGGCACTGGCTGAAAGGTCCCATAATTATAACTGTTTCATATGCCTGAGGTGATGTCTTTCTTCAGGCTGCTAGAATAAATTACCGTAAAACTGGGTGGCTTGAAAAATAGAAATGTATGTCTCCCAGTTCTGGAGACAGAAGCCCGAGATGAAGGTGCCAGTGTGGTTGGGTTTTGGCAAGGACCCTCTTCCTGGTCTGTAGGTGGCCTTCTTCTCACTGTGTCCCCACAGGATACCGAGCTGGGGGAGAGGAAGCAAGCTCTCTGATGTCTCTTTTTATGAGGGTACTAACTCCATCATGAGGGCTCCACCCTTGGAGTCCTGATTACCTCCCAAAGGCCTTTGTTTCCAAATAACATTGTATTAGACATTAAGGTTTCAATGTATGAATTTTTTGGGGGGGGCGGGAAACAAACATTCAGTCTGTAGCTGATGGTATAGTATCCATATAGGAAGACTGAACTGCTGAAGTAGGCTTTTCTTCTGAATTTCCAGGTGGTGGGGATTCTGGTGGGGCTGGGCATCATTGCGCTGGTGACTTCACCCTTGCTGCTCCTGGCTTCCCCGTGTATAATCTGCTGTGTCTGCAAGTCCTGTCGGGGCAAGAAGAAAAAGCATGAACCATCCACGACCTAAAGGTCTCCGCTCCTGTCCACGTGCCACAGACGTCCGGGGTTTTAATGAGAAGCACAGTGATTAAGCCCCATTTAGTGAACTTGCCTCCTCCTTGCCAAACTTTGAAAGTGCCTCTGTGTCCAGACTTTGAACTTGTCTGCCTGCCTTTGCCATCAGAAAAGGCCGAGCCTGTGTGAAGAGAAGGACCCGGGTTCTGCAGTCTTGGCCATGTCTGTGGCGCATGTCGGGAAGCTTTGAGGTTGCTGAGAAGGAACCAACCCATCGTCATGTTATCCTTCGAAGGATCCCATTGGACTGTTCAACTTCCAGCCAAATTCAAGGAGCCCGAGTGAACATTCAGTATAATCAGTGTGTTGTCATGGTTGGCAACACACATCACAACTGAGCAGCCAGAGTCTGCTCTGTGTTGATTTGACCACGATGAGAAACATGGGAGAACCCCCCCTCCCGCCGCCCCCCCCCCCCACCGCCGTAGGAGGGAAAGGATAACACTGTTGAAGGGGAAATTGTCGTAAGCGCCGCACAGCAGGCTGCTTATCTGGGGGAGTGGATAGGTTGGTTCTGCCTCTGTGGGCTCCTGGGTGTGCTGTTCCAGGCATCCCCACAGTGACTTGGCAGAAACACAATAAGTTTCTCCGTGTGTGATCTAAGCTTCAAGCAGGAGAAACTGCTGTGCAGAGGAAGCTGTCCCTTCCAGGTGAAAGGGTTGCAGCCTGTAGAACAATGCGGTCTGATCGAGCAGCTCTCCCTTGGCAAGTGCATCTTTGTTAAGGTGATAAACTCTCCTCCTACAGCCGGTAGCTGTGGTCTACAGGATTGTTTTTTATGAAATACGGGTCGAGTGGCTGAGGTTAAAAACCTTCATCATAGGTAACAGAGACCTTTCCTGAGCTCTGTGTTCGTGCACCCCACACATTTAGAGCTGGACCTAAAAGTACACACCAGGAGTGAGTAGCAAAGTCCATGTGTACACCAGTCCACGTAAATTGCCGCCTTCCTAGAATTTCCATCCATTGGGCATGCGTGAGTCTGTCCAGTGGTACACACGAAATAAACGTTTCCTCAAAGCCATTCTGTCTTTCCTTCTGGGACGAATATGGTTTATTATAAATCAACCTAAAGGGTTTTTTTTGCATATTATATATGTAAATTTTGGTTGCAAGTTCATAACTTACCCAAAGGTATAGACTCATAAACCTAACTCTTTTAAAACAACGCCTAGTATGCTATCATGCCATCTCAGTTTGTAAAAACACGATAACCAAGTTATCTACATCTTTTCAAACACAACTGGGAACAGCTCTCTTCTCAGCAGAGTTTCATATTGCTCTCTCAGATCTGGTAGGGCAATCCAAATACTTTCTGTGTGTACAAGGCACTGATAAAACAACAAAAAAAATGTAAGAAATAAAATATAAATGCTTTATGTATCATATATGCTTTGGGTGGGTATCGCCTTTGTGACTTATTTTTCCTGTTATCCGTGGGTCAGATTTTGAATAAACGGGTTTTGAAAAGACAATAACATTTCTCCAATGACAGGACTACATAATTGCCATTAGCAACGTAGCCTGGTGCTTCATGAGAACATGTAAAATGCTTGTCGAGAGCTCTCCTTGAAACTAAGGACCCTGCATCAGGGACTGTCAGAACCCATCATACTTTCCCGAGGTAACTGGGTAACTAGGTTATTAAATTGCTGCTATCCTGGACCTATTATTAAAGAACGACGCTTTGCCGATGTAATGGAATGTATCCTAAGTGGGGACGTGTATATTTAAGGAACTTTAGTTCACACGTACATATTGATAACTGATTTATGTATAGTACATCTCTTGGTCGTGTACATTTTTCTTTACCATGTGTGTAGAACATAGATGAGAACTCTGGGAAAACTTTTGAATGGCAGCCAACCAAAAACATTTTTAATGATTTTTTGGAAATTTCTCAATATTATGTGTCTTTATTTTCCTTTGAAACTCTCAACGGTTCAGAACAAGAGTACCCTCTTCTATCGATGTATTTCATATTAGTCTAAAGACAAGTGTACATATATTTGAATAATTTGCTTTGTCTTAACACTGCCTCATTATAGCAAAGGGCATTTATAACTGCTCAGGGGATCACAGGAACTCAGCCGAAATTGCATTTTTGTATCAAGAATGTCTGTCGTGGCAGTGTCCTCCAGCACGAGTGAACTCTAAGCTGGATTCCACAAAGAATCTTTAAACAGGGGCTGATTTAGAATAACCTAACATCCGATGTTCTCAGAGGCGGAGCGCCCAAATTTGGAGTTGAAGGTAGAAGAAAACCTCCATACTGTTTCCTTGGTAAAACTGAAGGAACTTGTCTTCTCACAGAGAGACTGTACCAGAATCAGCTACCTTTTTGTAGGGGACAGGGGGGTTGTTTGTGAAACAGATTTTAAACAACTGGATTTAAGTTTTTAAATGTTGAGAAGTGCCTGGAAAATCGTGACTTCTTCCTTATATAGCTACGTGAATTGGCCTGTGTGAGATTGTGGGAATCAACGGAAATATGTTGGTGGGTTAGACCGAGATACGTCCCTAGTGCATCAAAGGGCGAGATGTAAGCTGAGCTAGAAACTTTGTTTACAAAGGAGAGAGCTGACAACCTCAGTAACAAGAGACTGATGTTTTCATTTGGGATAATTGGCCAGTGAGAGAGTCGAACCTGTCTCTTTCCTCTGTCAGTGATCCTTTTTCTACACTAGGAAGAAATATGGGTCTACGTGATCATGTTTGGGTGTGCGGCAAAAATCTTTGGGTTTGGGGTAGTATAGTCTATTTGAGATAGAAATCAGAACTCCTTCACCAAATTGTAATCGGGATGCAATAACCTCCCCCATCCAGAAACACAAACGGATACAAGGGCACAACATCTAGCTGCTCCCCTTCTGGGATTTTTTCTCTTGTTATTGGGTAGGGAGGTGAGGGGGAAAGGCACATTGGAAGCGAATTTTAGAGTCGTAGGCGTTCTGTTTGTTCATGCAATGGGTGGTGGCTCTGGACTTGAAATCTCTATTTTGATAAAGAGGCCTTGGAAAAACAAATAATTCACAGTGTGAATTTTCTTGTAGCCTGCATCATGAAAATTTTACCTGTCTAGATTTGAACATCTACGTGTTTAGTTGAATGTAAATCACTGTTTCTTGGAACCCCAAATTGTCTCTTAAAAATTCTTCAGAATCTAAATATGTATTATTTTACCCTTCTCTACACAGTGCTTGACTTTCTGTTCATAAATGGATGCCTTTATTTATATAGAACCGTGTGTATATGTGTTGCTCTGAAGACAATTTCATAATGCCTTAGATGAATGACATTTTATAAAGCTGTGCAATTGATATATCTGCAGGCTATTACATCTCATGTTGATTCGCAATCCAGAAAGTTTTGTTATGTATTTAAGGAATTGCTGTTGTATTTTTCCGATCATTTGAGAGGAAAATCGCTGTTTTAGTCTCTGTAGCCCCAATAAATGCAGAGCAGGAAAGCAAGCGTGGTTAACCTTCGTCGTGCTGCACGTTTCTAGACATGTTCAATTTTATCCTCCAGGAACCAAGGAAGCACTATTAAATCCTAGGTTCAGAATTTACGAAAAGTACCCAAATCTGCAATACCATTTATGGAAATAACTTGCTACCTTGTTTCTTAAATAAGAGGAAGTATTCACTTGCTGCAGACATTTTTGTTGTACGTGGCATATTCTGCACGCTCAGTGCACAGGCATCGAGCATTATCCAGAGAAATAACCAGTAATTTAGGTCTTTGATCATTCTGATATAAAATGCTGCCAGGCATCGAAGCCATTAGTTCTATAAAATGAGGTTTGGGCTACGTGCTCTCCATGGTCCGTTCTAGCCTCCCATAAGTCTGTCGGAGGATTCCTCGTTAGAAATGTTAAGGGATTTACATTAGTGTTAACTTAGGGTCATTACTATTTGATTAGTATTCAAGGCAGGAATCGCCAAACGCTGAGCGCCGGAAGTTGGTTACCAACTAGAACCTGTGTTTCCACAAAACTGAAAGCTGCATTCCTATCTACTGGCGATGGTACCTCTTTATTGATCATTCTATGGCTGTACGAGGATACTGGGGACAAAGACTTAGGATTGACTTATAATTCAAATTCCGTTTTCTAATCATTCGGTTTTGAGGAAATTAATAAGATCACATTAAAAGATTTTTTGGCTATGGTTTCTTAATTTGTTTAATCCTTTCCTAGAATGTCAACATTAGTTTTTAAAAGTGTCATTGTTTGCTAAACTTGAGTTTGCATCCCCAAAGAATGATTGAATGAACCATTTTATACAGCAGTGATTTTATTCAGTGCCCAACTGGCAAGCTCATTGCCATGTAAATTATGGGCCTTGTGAATCTGAAGAATTATAATTAGGTTTTTCTGTAATTTAATTATTTTCATCTGTTAGATAATAAATATATTTTTTAGACCCTAAAGAAAGTATCCAATTCTACATTATGGGAAAGAAATGAATTTCTTCAAATAATTCAATAACAATTATACTATGTTTTATTTATATATATTTTACATATACTTTTTAAGGAACTTATGAGAACAATCCTATGAGATAAATGGAGTAGACATTAGATCCATTTCATAGAGAAAGCAGGGGTTATATGTTCATGTCTTGCCAAGGGCCACACTACTGATGAGTGGCAGCCAGAAAAAGAATGTGAAACTCCTTCAGAATACTTTCAGCGCTTTCATCAGTTAGTAATTCGGATCCGGCCTTCGTTCCCATGTCTGTGAGTACCAAGAGAATGAATTCCCCGCTCAAGCATCTGCATCGGTGGGGGTATATGTAAGAGAATTATTATTTCAAATAATCATTGAGAGTCTGTGTTTTGGTGTGTCTGACAGCCTGCCTGGGGCAGATGGCCACCCCTGAGGTCAACCCCAGTCCCTCCCTGGTTTAGGTAGAGGAGAGAGCAAGGGGAGGAGGGCAAGTTAGTCAAGAAATAACTAGGCGGTGTGTATCCTGCCAACACCGGAATGAGAATTACAGGTGGGTCCACGTACTTACTGCAGATGCCAACATGCTTGTTTCCTCTTCTCTACGATATAAAGCATATTCTCACAGCCTCCTTTGAGGTTGACAGTCAACACTCAAAGCGATTGTTAAATCCAAATCCTTTCTTTTGAACATTACCAGCCTGTGCTATAACGTGTATTTGTGGCCGATTGTTACATAAATCCGTCGATTGGCAGTTTCAAAAACAAGAAATGGGGCTCTAAATAATGAACTTACTGAATTTCTGTTGTGTATAAAGAAGTCGTGCTTCGAATTCCATTTTCTGCCTCAATGTTTTTCAATTTTACTAATACAATTTTACCAGCTTTCCCTTTTTTTGTATGTTGAAACTAGAATTCAGGCTTTAGATGAGAAGGGAATGAAGTCTCATGTTTGCCTGGATGATCTGGTGTGATCGAAGAGGCCTATTTTCCTTCTGGAGGAATGGGTGGGTGGTTCTCATTTATGCTATTGAATGCATTCAAATAAAACGAACGTGAAGTTTTTCTCGAGTTGTGAGACTTCTGATTATTGATCAGTCTGGACTTAGTTTTTGAAGTCAAGCCCGTTTGTTTAACTAAAAGCAAACAAGTCCAGAAATCCATACACCACCCTGCATGATGTGTCCCGAATTCCAGCCTGGCCCCGGGACTTTGGCACCCCAAGGGCACGTGAACGGAATGTCGGGAGAGGGTTGGCAAATTTGATGTCACCCTGGGCACAGAACAAGCAGGCAGTGCCCTCTGTTCTCCCTGCCCCCTGCCAGTCCAGCAGACGGTGTGGGGTCAGGGGACAGACACCCAGCTCGCAGTAAGATGACTTTGTGCTTGATTGGTCGTGTGGTCCTGGGCCAACCGTTTATCCACGCTGTCATTTCATCCGTCCTGGCTCAGGCACAGAGGGTCAGATGAGATCACAAGTGTCCAAGGGACATTGTTTTTTAGGAGGTGTGAGGAGGAAAACCATTGCACTGTGTGTGCTATGGCTGTGAGTGTGGGTGGCAAGTTTTCAGCCAGACACTGCTCCCAGAGGGGAAGAGGAGGGCTAATACATTTCAAGCTTGTGAATGTGTATTGAGGGAGGAATGACCTCCTCAGAAAATACATTGTCTTTCTAGATTTAAAAAATTCCTTCATGTTGCTTTTTCACAAAGAAATATTTCACAGGTAAATATTTATCTAATTGTATGTTCAATTTAAAATGGAAGCTATATGGAGAGAAAAATGCAGAATTCGTATCAACACATTGATTTTGACGGGGAGGGGCGGTTTACTGTAAAAACTTACAATTACACAATGCCATCTGGTATGCAAAGTACTTTCAAACACGTTTTCTTTTGCTCTTCCTACTACTCTAGCAAGTACATATTAAAACGGCCCTCTCCCAACTGACAGGTGGGAGGTGAGATTCTGGGGCTAGGTCACATGGCTCAGGTCATACGATGGGTTAGTGGCAAGGCTGGAAACATCTTTCATGAGCCTGCCCAGGACCTCTTAGCATTATTTTAATTTTTTTAAGCATCTTGAAACAACACATTTATTAACCTCAGTTTCTGTACATCAGAAATTTGGCCTGAGGTGGCCGAGCTCTCTGCTCAACATCTTGCCGGGCTGGAGATCAAGGTCTTGGCCAGCTGTTGTCATTTGGAGCTTGGAGTTCTTTTCCAAGCTCACTGATTGTTGGCAGGGTTCAGTTCTTTCTCATGCCTTCCTCATGGCCCTGTGTATCTTCAAGCCATGTTGAGGTGTCAAAAATCAGAAATAGCAGAACTAAAACCAATGAATGGCCCACGTAATAATTAGTAAAAGTCTATTGAGCACACACCAAAAAGACAGTTTGTGAACCAGGAGCACTCACTGAATCAAAACATAGAACGAGGTTCAGTGTTCTATTGTTATAAAGCAGCTTGCATAGTGACAACGCAGCGTCTGTTCTTCACAGAGATTGGTTATAATAGTAGCATTCCCTTAAATGATAATGAATTGGTCAGTGGTTGCCTCATACCAACCTTGGGAGGTTAGTTCAAGTTTTACATATAAATTTCAGAGGTATAAGCGAGAAATGACCCAGGTCAACTTAGTCTTGCAAAATAAGCTAAATTAAGCTTTGTTTGTATGACTAAACTGGTTTTAAACTGCAATTCAGGGAATTTGCTTTTTCTTTCTTTTTTTTTTTTTAAAGATTTTATTTATTTATTTGACAGAGAGAGAGCACAAGCAGGGGGAGCGGCAGGCAGAGGGAGAAGCAGACTCCTTGCTGAGCAAGGAGCCCGATGTGGACTCTTGATCCCAGGACCCTGAGCCAAAGGCAGACGCTTAAGTGACTGAGCCACCCAGGCGTCCCATGCGATTCAGGGAATATTCAAGACTGGTCACTGTTTTTATTTTAACAATTCCCCTCTTTTGATGGTTCTCTCAGCAGGCTGAGAATCTTATCAATCAGTATGGTGTTATTCTGTGTTACCACTGTTGATGCAGTTAGGCTGAAGAATCACACATTTGATGCTTTTGTCCGGTTGCATCATCAGGCCAAGATGTAGTCAACATCTTCATCACTTCTGTGGTTATTGTTGATTTCATCCAGTCATCTGATCCTGACAGATACCATTTGGCGTGTGAGTGGCTGCCGACACATGTAAAGCCCTAGAGAATACATAACACACTGGAGAAGTTGATATGATGACTATAAAAAGAGTAATAGCTAGGATTGCAAAGTTCTCTAGAGCAGTGGTTCCCGGGAGCCAAGATTTAGCCAATTAAATAACTTGAATGGGTTATAATTCTTGCACCTCACGTACACAGTCACAGCACAACGTATTAGCAATCGCATATCCTCGTGATTACTTGGGACAGGATGAACATGAGATGCTTTGCTTCAAGGGGTGGTACTTGTAGGTGGCCTTCCACCCAAATTAGGCTTCTCTATGATGTGAGCAATCAGGTAATTTAATGGGAGACATTTCTACGGAAATAAAAGGTAAACAAAGGTTGATTGTTCCAGCAAATTATAAAACTGGTTTCTGAGTTCAGAGAGCAGCCCACTGAGAAGATTTCTGGATGTGGGGTCGTGAGCATCTTCAGATGGAGCGAGGGTGGGCAGTGGTGATCTGTCAGGTTTTCGGGTTTGCAATGTGAATGTGAATGTTTCTAAGTGGCCACATTGCAACTGGCGAGAAGATCATCCCCACCCATGAGCTGTTGCGGTGATTTCTCTCAAGTCTTTGTTGTAGCCCAGCTTTAGCTTCTGGGGTTTCCAGGAAAGGGCAGTTTTATTTCCATAGCAATTCCAGTCAAAAGAGTGGCAAAAAATTGGAAACGTTAGCTTTTGGAGAGTTCTAGCCAAATAGCGGAGGGAACTAGGAAAATTCAGGGTTCAGCCCAGTTTATAGGTAGAACACAAAGCCTCAAAGACAATGAGCAACTTCGAATCTGATATCCATAAATATCAGATAATTTTCCTCTATATAATCATCTTCATCAAAGATAACCACAGCAGGTCTTATCCGTCCGCAGATTAAGTCTAGTTTCAATAAACTTGTCCTGATTATTTACATGCCCGCAGCACAAATAGTGATTGACCACACAGGCTCTTTTAAACCTGCTTTGCTGGAGCTTTTCATAAGGAATCTCAGACTGGACATTCAAAAGTCTCTCGAAGCTAGGAAGCCAAGCCAAGGCCTTGTCCAATCGTGTCCTGTTCCAAGGAGAACAGATTCCTATTGAAGTATATATAGTGTTATGAAAGTAGGAATATTTAATAAGAGTTTCTGAATTCTGGAGGGATCAGGAAGGGAGAAAGAGATAAGCGTTTCAACCTTAAGACAAAAGACTTAAAAATGGCCATGGTTAAATGCAATTGACAAGGGAACGTGGTTATTTCTGTGACATACATTTTAAAATTATGACTGATAACATTTTATCAGGACCTGTCAGATTTTAGGAACTTCATACAAATATCCCCTATAGAAAGTTCAGCATCACTTCTTATTTATTTATTTTCCAACAAATTTAACATATACAAAGAGTTACATAGTCGTTAAAAAAATTTTTAGCTCTTTTAATAGAGAAGACTCAATTTTTTAAGTAACTGAAGACCTGACAGAGACAAAACACAGAATCAGTCTTCTAGGCAGATTACATTAAAGGTAAAGAAAATCTTTGCTTACAATTTCTTATTAAGAACAGACCAATAATCTAAGAAAACTTTGTCTCTTTAACAGTGAGAAAACCAAATTCAAATTTTACAGCTGTGTATTTTTGAAATTAAAACTTTTTTTTCTTTTTAACGTAAACGAAGCCATTCTGATCTTAGTCAGACTTGACCACACATAAAATTCCTTTCTTAAGATTCCTTTCCCACAAACCTTCTACAGTGTTCTATATCCATTCAGCTTTTGTCCTCTTTTTCTTTTCTTATTCTCGAACAATCATTTTTGATCTCATTTTTTGATCTCTAGTTTAACTTAGAAATTTTTCATATTTACATGTGTTTAATTACTTGTTTTTACAATTATGTTTGGATTAGACATTCAACAGCTAACCATTATCTGAAGATATTTTTCTTACTGACATTTTCAAGGCATGCCTGCTTTATGAAACCAGCAAACTTTAACTAGCTCTTATTTATCAAAGATTATCCCAGATCGTGTGAAATTGAAAAACATTTGGGCTGGTTTCTTTAAGCCAATTAAATAGAGCTCTGTACAAATAAATTTTGGCAATACCATCTGGAGGTAGAAAAATATCATATCTATAACACACATACATATGCATACATAAACATACAGATAGGCCCAAACAGCGATCTTAGCGTTTTTGTTTCAAAAGTTTTAGCCATGAGGGTATAAAACTGAAAAGAACATTTGTATTCAAATTTGTGTTCTGGCAGATGGACTAAGTTAAGGTTACTGGCTCAGACGACTGAAGTTTTTTTTTTTTTTTACTAAGTATTTTTATTTATATGCTATAAGGTTTTATTTTATTTTCATGCTGCAAGGTTTTAGAGCTATTTTTGGAGTCATTTCGTCTTTTTAGCGACTTCTCTACACTGAAGAGTGCATTTCGTTGTCTCTGAAAGGTTTGGAATCCTTTCTTTTAAGGATATCCCTTACAGTGGACTTATCTGAGTTAAAGATTCCCCAAAACAGCCACTGCAATTCCAAAAGTTCACCCATTTTCCAAAAAGGCACAAGACTCTGGTCCATAGGCCAGGTGGAACTCATCTCTCTCTTTAGATGCCCTACAGTGTTTTAATTATGAGGAGACCTGTTTTCTAAAAGCTATTACAAAACACAGGGTGTCGCGTTTCGCCCACTTTTCAACAGAATAGAGTGACTTCCCAAGAAGGTTCAACAAACAAAATCGGAAAGCAAGCATGCACAGTCAAGTTGGAGGCTCGGAATGGAAAGACAGGGGAGCTTCAATCCAGTTTCATGGTTGATGAGAGAGCAGTGAGCTTGTGGGCTCTGTGGGTACCAGACCCGTTCATTCACTGGCCTCAGACTCATTGGGGGTCTTTTTTGGATCCCATTTCTCATGCCATGAAATGGCAAAAGTTCAGAAATAACAGAAGTGAAGCCAGTGAATCACCAAAGTAGTGACAAGAGGTTACTGTGGACACACCAAAAAGCAGTTTGTAAACTGGGAGCGCTCAAACCGAAAGATGGAATATTAGGCTCCGCGGCATAGTATGATAAAGCAGCTTGTATAGCGAGACAGCAGTGATCGATTATAATATTAGAATTTTCTTAAATGATAGGAAATTGGTCACTGGTGACCTCCTATCAACCTCGGGGAACAGTTTTGCTTGTGATTTTCAGAGGCACAAGCAAGAAATGACCCAGGTCAAGTTAGCCTTGCAAAATAAGCTAAATTAAGCTTTGTTTGTATGACTAAACTGGTTTTGTCTGCTCAGGGGAATTTTCAAGGCTGAGTTCTGTTTGCATTTTATTTTAACGGAGTTCTTCTCATACTCACTACAGCTCTCTTTGACTTTCTCTTCTGCTTCATCTCTGATTTCCCTGAAAGGTACAAAGCGGAACATGTTTATGGTGGTCATTCTCAGCGGGCGATTTAGCCTTTTGCTGATTTGTTTCCCTGCTCTGTGAAGCCAAACACATTGCAGACATGATGCTATCAGCTGAAAAATTCACAAACGCAGGGAAGAGTTAAGAGCAAAACCTAGCTTTCCTAGAAGGAGGCTGTTGGTCTCAGTTTCAGTTGAATCTGGCACGGCCAAGGTGTGAGCAGCACCCCTGCTTCTGGCTGGGAGATCCATTTGGTCTTTCTGGGAGGCAGATTTTCCCAAATGGGCTTAGAGGAAAACCTGATCTCATGTTTTTCAACAAAGCTTCAGGATTGGATGAAATCTCGTGTTGGTTTCAGAAGGGACAATGCCTTGTGAGAGCTGGTTTAAAGTACAGGATGGTGTTTCCACTCAAGTCAGACCACTAAAGCAAGGGATCTGAGTTAACCTGTGGCTGCGTGTTGTTGAGGGGCCTGCATCAGAAATCAAGGTCGTCCCCTCCTCCCCTCTCCTGCCCAGTGCAGGAATGCAGACCCTGACCAGGTGCTTTAGGTGTTTTAAGCTAGTACAGCCATTCTTCTGAGTACAGATGGACGAGAAAAGGGAGGTGTGAGAGAGCGACTAGTCCCTTGTGGCTTTGGGCAACACACAAGTTAGCTTGGCTCGGGTTTCTTCATTTAGACAATTGGGAGTGACTGTTTTCTAGATCCGGTTCAAATCTAGTCTTGTGTAGGAAGGAAAAGATCACCAGCCCCCACCACGAGCTTCATCTGCATGAGAATAGTTAGAACAAGGGGACTTCTTATTAGACAAGCGACTGGTAATTGCCAGAAGCAGTTTCCAGGCACCAAATTATGGATAATTTCAGAAGCCTGTGAAAAATATTACCAGTTTATTTTAAATAAGCAGATTTAAAGAACAATGGTTGAGCTTCATGGTTTGTTTATAGCTCTCGATGGCTGAAAAGACTTACAGCAAAAGTTGCTCGGGGAATTTCCAGGGACATGTTTCTTCTAGTGTTTATGTTAGAGACATCAGAATCTCATTATCTATTTGAAAAACACAATGGATTATATATTCTGCGTGTATCAGTCTTAGGATTCTTCTTAACATTCAGTTGGTTGCTGCTGATTAATTATTCTCTGTTTCTGGTACACATTGCATTTTCTATGAATTGAGTTAAATTTAAGGTATATATGTGTGTTGATGGATAGGATAGTATGTGAAAATGTGTGTGTGTGAATGAGTAGTAAATACCTAGGTGGACAGCTGGCACATTTAAATTTTTATTCAGGCTGAAATAATAAATTTTACTTTCAAAAGTACAACACAAAACTACTTTCGGATTTCAAACAGTAAATTAAGAATTAGAAGTTACATAAATATTTTTAAGTGCTTTAAAAAACATTTTGATTTTTGAACTAAAATGTGTTTATTTTTCTATGGATTGCTTGAAACCCACAAAAAGCTGTTCTTCACAGAGGACTGCTCTCATTTGTGACAAAATGTTTCCACTTCAGGTTTTAACATTGGAGAGTAACATTTTTAAGAGTGGTCGTACTAAACTTATTTCTAGTATTTATATCAGATGTCACAAATATATCATAACTGTAAACAAACCCACGTGAGTTCCCTCCTTGTTGCGTCCCAGATACAGCAGGTGGAGTTGTCTCACAAGGGAAATTTTATTTGCAACATATGAATAAGTTCCGAAGCCCTGTCTCCCTGAGCAACGGTGGATGAGCTCCTTTTATTCAGGGTTAGGGTGAATTAGTTTAGACAGGGAAGCCTTGTCCTCATCAGATGTAGAGGCGGGCATAAGGTCGCGCATGCGTCTTAAGGAAACATGCCCCTACATACATTGCGCGTTATGTAAATGACGCTTGTGCTCCTCCTTCGGCGGAGAGTTTCGTATTATGATGAGGTAAAGAGAGTCACTCGTTCTAGAGGTCCCTCCATGGTTCATCTGCGCAGGCGCGCGTCCGGGTTTTGCTCAGACTGGTGTGGGTGGTCTGGGCTGGCTGGAGGTCGCGTCAGGCTGGAGGTCGCGTCAGGCTGGAGGTCCCGTCAGGTCGGTGGCTGTGCTGGAAGGGCGGTTTCTCTTGCCCTTTGCCGGAGTTCTCGAGGTAAACTGCAAAGAAGAGCTTAAGGAAAAATGTGAGATAAAGGTGGGTGAATACAAGCAAGTCCGCCATGAAGGTCAGGTCTTGGGGTCTAGCTGGTGACAAATCCCTTCTCCAGTTTTTAAAAAAATTTTAAAAGATTTATTTACTTAAGAGAGAAGGAGAGAAAGAGCATGAGTGAGGGGCAGAGGGAAAGCAGTCTCCCCCCTGAGCAGGGAGCCCAATGTGAGACTTGGTCCCAGGACCCTGGGATCATGACCTGAGCCAAAGTCAGACGCTTAACCGACTGAGCCACTCAGGCACAGCCCCCGTCCCCCCTCTAGTTTTATTCTGCTCCTCATTCTTGAGAGGCACAAGGAGAATGCTACTTCCTGCTGGACATGGACAGAGTCATAGGAATTGATAGAATTATCAATTATCAAATCATCCCTTGGCTAGTTTTAGGTGTATCTGTGGGTCACCAAGTTTCACCCCACGTTGCTCATATCCTCGTGTTGCTACCATTTGTAATTTGATTTCTACACACATGGATCCCAACAGTACCCAGCAGTTATGTATGGGAGGTCCAATCAGTAAAAAGAGCAGTCTTCAGTTTGTTCTCTCTGCTATGATCCTCCTGAGATTTATTAGATTACCTGGTTCCCAAGGATACGTTAATGTGTTCATGGCTTTTTGCATCTCTAAGATAATAGTGACCAGGACTAACATCAAGAAGGTGTTCATTTTAAAATCAGACAGAGGTAGAGGGGACTAGAGTATTTTCTATTTTGCCATGTACTAACAGTAAGCTGGACAGTCACAGAGAGAACGATTTCATCTCTAGAATAGAAGTTTCACGTCGGTGAGTGGCTCACAGGAATATTTGTTGTCATCTGGTGCTGGTAGCGTTTCTTCCTTCTGGGGCCTCTGGGGCAGATGATTTTTACTCTAGTACTGTGCATCCAAGGCGTGACTCTCCCTGATTTTAAGGAAGAGTGTGTGGTTAATAGCCCTAGGCAGAGCCTGTCCAGAAAGGATATAGTTGATCCTGGGGTGGCCCATTTTTCTGTTTTCATGTATACCCAGTCCCCAGGTTCATACAGGTGAAGCTTAATTTCAGGAGGCAAAAAAAATTTCCATATTTGTTGAGTGCATCTACCACCTACTGGAGATTAATTATATGCTTAAGGTCTAGAGAAACCTCTGGAGGTTAGAAGTCAGAGCCTTTTGGAAAGGGCCTCACATAAATCATTTTGAATGGGCTGAGCTTTTAGTTTGCCCTTTGGAGCAGCTCTCATTCTAGGGTGAGCTGTTGGTAGTAACTTTACCCAATTTTCCTGTGTCTCCTGGCAACATTTTGGGTCTTTTTCGGAGTTCTGTTAGGATATTCTGTCTTCCCAGAAGATTGAGGCCTCCAGGCAGAGTGTAATCTCAACTTGATGTTTAAGCCCTTTGTTACTTTATTAGTGCTTTCTGTCCTATAGGAAAAGGCCTTTATCCATCCAGTAAATGAATCTATGAACACCAAAAGGTGTTTGGACCCTCCAGGGGCCTTTGGGATTACAATGAAGTCTATTCACCAGTCCTCCCCTGGCATTGTCCCCCAGATTTGGGTTGCTCTAACTAGACGGGGTACTGGAGGTCTGGTTTGTACATTTGTCCACAGGAGACACATTGGTTTGTTATCCTCCCAATAATTTCCTACATTGCTGGCATGCACATAATCTTTATTAACAGTAGGTATGAAGCTTACCCTAATGGGTGAGTTGTATGTACTCTTAAGGAATCCCCAAGCAATCTGCTTAGGTACCCAGATTCTCCCATTGTTGTTTACCATCCATCCTGTGCCTCCTGGAGGCCATTAATAGCCCTGTTTTATAGCCCCTTTGATCTCATCTGGAAGTAGGATGGAGAGAAAACTCAAAATGTGGTGTGGGGTCCAAACAGTCACAGGTTGGCTGATGGTTTTTCTGTTTCTTTTACCAAGAGGCATGAGGCTGGTACAGCTCTTAGGCAAGGGGGCCAATCCCTGGCCACTGTGTCCAACTGTTTAGAAAAATAAGCTACCATTTTTTTTTTTTTAAAGATTTTATTTATTAATTTGACAGAGAGAGACAGCCAGCGAGAGAGGGAACACAAGCAGGGGGAGTGGGAGAGGAAGAAGCAGGCTCCTAGCGGAGGAGCCTGATGTGGGGCTCCATCCCAGAACGCTGGCAGACGCCTAACGACTGTGCCACCCACACGCCCAGCTACCATTCTTTTTAAAGGCTCCACCATCTGGGTTAACACCCCTACAGCTATTCCTTATCTTTCATATACATACAAATCAAACAGCTTGTCAAAATCAGGTAATGCTAAGGCTGGAGCCTTCATAACGAAGACTTTACGTTGTCCAACTTCAGGGAAAAGGGCAGTTTTAGTTTGCAAGGATTCCAAGTCAAGAGAATGAAAGAAAATGGAAACCTTAGTTTGGAGAGTCAGAGCCAGATATTCAGCTCCTAAGAACCTAGGAGAATTCAGGATCCTGCCCAGGTTTATAGGCAAACAACTAACACTAAGACAATCAGAACTAGAATCTAACATCCACAAAGACGTGTTATTAAAACATAATTTTTCTCTAAAATCACCCTCATTGGCATCAAAG
Source organism: Ursus maritimus (assembly GCF_017311325.1). Taxonomy (NCBI): domain Eukaryota; kingdom Metazoa; phylum Chordata; class Mammalia; order Carnivora; family Ursidae; genus Ursus; species Ursus maritimus. The sequence continues at coordinate 28,637,546 of NW_024425564.1, forward strand.
ACAGCCAAATTAAGACTAATTTGTTTGTAAAACAAGTCCAGTTTTAGCAAACTTGGCCTAATTATTTACATAAGCTTGGCAAGAATAGAAGTCGACCCTGTAAATTTTAAAAATCTGCTTTGCTGGAGGGTGCCTGGCTGGCTGTGTCAGTAGAATATGTGGCTCTTGATCTTGGGTTCAAGCCCCATGATGGATGTAGAGATTACTAAGGAAAAAACCAAAACAAAAACCACAACCACAACAAAAAAAAAACCCCAAAAAACTGTTTTGCTGGGATTTTAAATAAATTTTAATTTAGTTTTTATTTTTTAAATTTAAATTCAATTAATTAACATAGAATGTATTATTAGTTTCCGATGTAGAGTTCAATGATTCCTCAATCTTATATAACACTCAGTGCTCCTCACATCAAGTGCCCTCCTTAATGCCCATCACCCAATTGCCGCACCCCCCACCCTTCCCCCTCCGGCAGCCCTCAGTTTGTTTCCTATGATTAAGAGTCTCTTATGGTTTATCTCCCTCTCTGATTTCATCTTATTTTATTTTTACCTCCTTTCCCCTACGATCCTCTGTTTTGTTTCTTAAATTCCATAGATGAGTGAGATCATATAATTGTCTTTCTCTGACTGACTTATTTCGCTTAGCATAATACCCTCTAGTTCCATCCACGACGTTGTTGCAAATGGCAAGATTTCATTTTTTGATGGCTGAGTAGTATTCCAGTGTGTGTGTGTGTGTGTGTGTGTGTGTACACCACATCTTCTTTATCCATTCACTTGTTGATGGATGTCTGGGCTCTTTCCATAGTTGGGCTATTGTGGACATTCCTGCTATAAACATTGGGGTGCAGGTGCCCTCTCAGATCACTACATTTGTATCTTTGGGGTCAGTACCTAGTAGTGCAATTGCTGGGTTGTAGGGTTTTGCTGGGACTTTTATAAGGAATTTCAGATTGAACTTTTAATAACCTCAAGGCTAGAAGCCAAGCCAAATACTTGCCGTCAGATTTGTCTGCAGTACCCGTAGATTTGGGTGTTTTCCTCTTCTTGAGGTCCCCAAAATATCCCATGGTTTCCTGCACCTTCCAGGAAGTGACATTCTTTACTTACCTGGTAAGGCTGCTGGGAACTCTGTAAGCAAGGTAGCAGCCCACATTTCCAAGGGTCTCTACTGACTCTATAAAGTCAACCTTAGTTCCTTCAAGTTGTCTGGTCATATCTCAGTCTTAACTTTCTCAAATATGACATTCCAGTCAGAGCCTTGGTAATATAACCAGTGTTTCCAGTGGTGTCCTGTTAAAAGGAGAACAGATTCTCAATGAACTTATGCAAATAATTATAATTGCTATGAAAGGAAAACTACGCATTAAGAATTTCAGAATTCTGGAGGGTTCAGGTAATGGGAGAAAAGTTAAATGTTTCAATTTGTTCAAAAAGGAATAGTTTATCATATTTTTGTAAGTCATAGATTTCTTAAGAGAAAACTTCCTTACATTTAAGGAACCAGCAATGTTTCAAACAAGAGTGATAAAAACTATTATCATCTTGGGGCGCCTGGGTGGCACAGTGGTGTCTGCCTTCGGCTCAGGGCGTGATCCCGGCGTTATGGGATCAAGCCCCACATCAGGCTCTTCCTCTATGAGCCTGCTTCTTTCTCTCCCACTCCCCCTGCTTGTGTTCCCTCTCTCACTGGCTGTCTCTCTCTGTCGAATAAATAAATAAATAAATAAATAAATCTTAAAAAAAAAAAAACTATTATCATCTTACTCAATTCATTCAGTCCATGTTACTAATTCTTGTTCTGTTTGCAGCTTTCCCACTGGTTCTGGAAATTCTTACTCAGCTTAGTTTTATGATCTTAAAGATATAAAAAAACAAGTGTTTGTCACAAAGTCCTTTTCATGAATCTCCTTGAAGATGAAACATTTTGCAAGAGCATCAGAACATTAACTATCAATGACAAAGAAAAACTAAAAAATGGCCATGGTTAAAGATCTGATGAGAGTTCATTATGATACAGTTGGCAAGGAAATCCAGTTATTTCGTGACACACAACATTTCAATAATTAGAATGTCAAGTGATGACTTGACATATTAAAACGTTAGGGGGTCTCATATAATTTCTAGAACATTTATAGCATTTACCCAAACAACATAATCTAAGAAGGTTTATCATCATTTGTTTGACAACATTTCCCGTTTAATTTAACATACCAAATAAACAAGCCTAATTAGTCAAAAAGACTTCCTTTAAATTTGAATCTTAGGGATTTTGTTATAAACCTCAGAAGGTTTTAAAGCACGTGCCTAAATTGGATTACAGAGCATTATAGAACTTAATATTTACCCAAGCTGGCAATATGATATTCTCAGAGAGTTATACCATTGTTAGCAAAACTTAGCCCCTTCAATATTGAGAAGTTTTAATTTTTAAGTAATTAAAGACCTGATAAAGACAAAGCATAGAAACTGTGTTTTTCTGGGCAGATAAAGAAAAACTTCGTTTACAATTTCTTATCAAGAGTAGGTCAATAGGGATGCCTGGGTGGCTCAGTCAGTGAAACGTCTGCCTTTTGCTCAGGTCATGATCCCAAGGTCCTGGGATCGAGTCCCACATTGGACTCCTGCTCAGTGGAAAGCCTGCTTTTCCCTCTCCCTGCAGCTTTACCCTGCTTGTTCTCTCTCTCTGACAAATAAATAAATAAAATCTTAAGAAAAAAAAAAGAGTAGGTCAACAATCCAAGAAAACTTGGTCTTATTTTAAGAGAGAAACAGAACATCAGTTCTGACTTAGTGTACTTTTAAGGCTCATTCATTTCAACCTTAGTCTGTCCTGATCATACACAAAATTCTTTCAAAGATTCCCCTTCACAAACCTTCTACAATTTTCTTATTCATTCAGATTTTGTTCTTAGCCTTCTCTCTACACTACCAGTCTTAATTTTAGGACAAAATTACTTTCTTTTTTGTCCCCCCTCAATATATTCCTATTGCTTGTATCTTTCTTATCGAAACACATCTACTTTTCTTGCATACAGAGTTGTTTTCCTTATGATTTCTGGCAGTCTCAATTACATTTATTAGAATTTTGACTTTCAGAAACCTCAGTCTCCAGTGAAAACTAAGTAGCAACCAATGGTTAACTGTTACAACAGAATTCTTTAGATTGACAAATTTATGAATATATTTCACAATTTGTAGAAACACTTTTATTCATAGTACAATTTTCATTAAGCATAAAACTAACTGACCCAAGTATCCTCAGTTTCTCTGCAATAAGCCAAAAGCAGACAAACCTTCATTCTGTAATCAGTGCAGTCAATTACAAAAACGTAATCTTATTTGAAAAACAAAACAAAACAAAACAAAACCCAAACCTAGATATCCAATGAATTCAACTCATTATTTAATTTAGCAAAACATCAAAGTTTCAGGTTACCAAAGGTTTTGAAAGCTATTTAAAAATTTCATCTGCAAACCTTTTTATCTGTTTAACCTATTTGTTCTTACCTATTACCCATGGCAATTTCAGGAGACAGACAAAATCAACCATCCTTTTAAGTCATTTTTGCTGACAAATCACAACAGATACAATATGAATTTAATTAATAAATTCAGATAGAATTAAAGTTGATTATCAGTTATATTTGATGTTGGTAACTCCAAAACACATGTCTATTTTAATTTACCAAAGATTATCCCAGATCATGTGAACTTGAAAAACATTTGGATTACCTTTCTGAATTTTAGAATGCCCAATGTTTCTAAGTACTTATCTTTCAACCAATGAAATTGAGCTCTTACCTGTTCCCGGTGCATGTTTCCAGGGAACCCAAGTGCTACAGCCTCCTTTGTCCAGGGTTGTAAGGGAAGGAGGAGGTGCACAAGGGCCAAGCAGCCAGGGTGGAAATTTGAACAGGGAGCAACAAACAGGCCAAACAACCGGTGAGATGGAGATGTCTTTCACTCCCTTAGACTCTAGACTAGTCTCTATTAGATCACTCCTGTTTTGCCAGGCCAGAGCATCCAAGCCTCTGGCCACATCATAGTATCTTTTGTCACCTGGGGATGTCTAGACTCCACTCCAGTGGAGTATTCAATCCCCCAGAGTGTTAACCAGAGAGGTCCTGTTAGCCCCGAGTATTCTGACTGTTATGCCAGCTTGTCCGGACTTTGTGAGACAACTCTAGCTTTACCTCGAAAAGCTGTGCCATAGATCTGGCTGGCGTCACTCACCCCAAAAGAAATCCTTTTGAATAAAAGTAATCAGAGTGGCCCCTGGATTTCAGATGAGGACAGAACGCCAGGCTAGCAGTCACAAGCACCAAGAAGGGTGAGTCCCTTCCAAGGAAGCTGCCGCTGGTTCCTGTAGCTTGAACTGGTTATGCCAGGTGAGCTGCTGTTGCCCCCTGCTTCATCCATTGGAAACCAGGGGACCAGAGACCGGAACCTCAGAAGGACCAACAGTCCATCTGGGGCACCAAATTTGTCACGGAACCAATGTGAGTTCCCTCCTTGGTGCATCCCAGATACAGCAGGTGGAGTTGTCCCACAAGGGGAACTTTATTTGCGGCAAATAAGATCACTGGGAATAACTTCCGAAGCCCTGTCTCCCTGAGCAAGGGTGGATGAGCTCCTTTTATTCAGGCTTAGGGTCAATAAGTTTAGACAGGGAAGCCTTGTCCTCATCAGATGTAGAGGCGGGCATAAGGTCGCGCATGCGTCTTAAGGAAACATGCCCCTACATACATGGCGCGTTATGTAAATGAGGCTTGTGCTCCTCCTTGGGCGCAGACTTTAGTATTACGATGAGGTAAAGAGAGTCGCTCGTCGTTCTAGAGGTCGCTCCATCTGCGCAGGCGCACGTCAGGGGTTCCGCTCAGACTGGTGTGGGTGGTCTGGCCTGGCTGGAGGTCCCGACAGGGCGGTGGCTGTCGCTGGAGGAGGGCGGTTTCTCCTGCCATTGGCCTGAGTTCAGAGATCAGCCGCAAAGAAGAGCTTAAGGAAAAATGTGAGACAAGGTGGGTGAATGCGAGCAGGTAGGCTGTGAAGGTCAGGTCTTGGGGTCTAGCTGCTGACATAACCAAGGAAGTAAAACAGAGACTTGAAAAAAACCTGCATTTTTAATTTAACTTAATTTCTATTACCCATTTTAAGGAAAGCAAAAATGTGTATTGATTGCATCTTAAAATGGAAATGATGGCAAAAAAAGAAAAGGGAAATGATTGTATTCTTTCCCTATTACGAATTCATCATCTACAGGGTGTTTCTCAAATGTTTCCACGTAAGCATCCTCAGCTGGCGTAGGAACACGAGTTCACCCCTAGCAGAAAGGGGAGATGACCCGGAAGTATTGCCCAAAGTGAGCCACAGAGGACTAGAAACTTATTTGACCTCTCCTGCTTCATTTCCTGATATTGTCTTTAAAATTCATCTAAAAATTACAGTCTGTTCCATGTCGTTTGGATTTCGTTTTAAAGATAACATTGTAAATGACCTAAGTAAAATGAACTTCTTGAAGATCCTTCTTTTTATCGTGTTTCCTCCAGGACGCACCGTGTACCCCTGGGGTGCGCTTAAGCCTGTTTGAAAAGCATGGACCTATGGCTCAGCTCACTGAAGAAGGCAAGGCTTTCAGACTACCCTCCCAATTATGAAGCACGAATTCATAGCCTTCATTGTACAGACAGACGTGTGGCAGTTGCTCCCCTCCAGTGGCTTACTCTGGTTTGGGAGAAAAAGCACACCGGGCCATTGAATGATGAATAACCGTATCAGGTCGTGCCGGATGAATGCCAGGTGAGTGGCAGTGATCTGGCTAGGGGTTCACAGAGCTGATACTGGGTCAAGGCTCTGAAAGATTGTTAGGATTGTGATTGCAAAGTAGGGGAGGGGAGTATTCCAGAGGGGGTATGGTGACAGCAAAGTGGCTTGGGGGGGGTTATAAATAGTCTAATTAAGCTGAAACGAAGCACCTGTAGGGCCGAGGAGAGCCAGATACAGATGAGAAAAGAGACTTGGCTGTCAGGCTCAGGAGTTGGTGGGTCTTTTTACAGTGAGAGCTATTTAAGGGCTGTACATTTGAGGGGTGATTTGTGAAAAGGTACACATTTGCTGGTTAATCTGACAGCAGTGTGTCGGTTGAATTGTAAGGGAGTAGCACGAACAGTTAGAGGATTATGGCAGTAGTCCAGGTATTATTTAATTAAGGCCTGATGCAAAGTAGTGTCCACAGAGAAAAAGGGGGGGAGGGAAGACAAAGCAAATGAGAAAGACGTTTCATGCATATAAAATTTAATAGCATTTTGATGATCATATCATTTACAGAATAAGTGCTTTTTAAAAAAAGTATTCTGTTATACTGCTGTTTTCTTGAACATATTATTGAATCAAATCCAAAAGCCCCCATACAATTGCTCTCAGTCTTTACCCAGAATCAGCTTAGAAGAGGTTTTGTTAATGTGAAGCTTACTCACAGGTTTTACCCTTAAATCCTCTTTGGAGCAAAGCAGAGAATAAATAAAATTAGTCATGAGGCATGATAACAGGGCAGCGAGATCAAATGTAGAGGGAGATGGATTTCTCCTTGGTTTTATAACTTGACTTGATTCTTAAGTAAGGGGCACAGGAGAGTTTCTTGTAGAAATGAATTCGTTAGTGTTTAAGAAATGCTTTCAACCCAGCTACCATCTCCTTTTTTGGGGAAAGCTGGGAGCACTGTAGTACACAGCCAGCTTAACAAAGACCGGAAATGGAGCTGGTCCTGAGAGCGCTCTGAGGACGTCAACTGACCACGTTGTTTTCATTTACTTGGAAAGGAATTCCCTTTGAAAGTGCAGTAAGGTGTGTCTTTCCCTTCACTTAGCGGCTGCTCTGTCTGCTAAGAAGAGATACTGATGTAATCTTATGTTACATACTTCGGTCTTACATGTGAAGAAGCTTATAGCAATTAACCACTTAACTCAGTGATTCTATTTTAGAACTGATGATTAGCCCATCCTCATTAGACTCTCCTTTTGCCCTTTGCCTGTGGAAACCATTTGCTCTCTGAAAGCCTGACACTGGGAGCTCTGCTTAATTAGAGCTGAACAGAGACCAGGGAACAGAAACGAGGAACACTGAATTCTGGCCCACTTGGCCTCTGTTAATACCCATTATTTTAGGAGAAAAAAAAAAAGGAATAGTTGCATAAAATGATCAGAGACCAACATGCCCTTCCATGTAACAAACAGTAGAAGGGCTCAGCCCTGCACACTTCTGTGCTGATCAGTCGATGAGCAGGGAGGAAGGGTGTAACTTGGAGAAACGCTTGGACTGTTGTCCTAAGTTCATCCGTAGATACGGGCGCACACAAATGTTCCTCTATCAATTCTGCTGATAGTTTTATTGTATTGAGAGGGTGAAGAATTGAGTCAGAGAGAGAAGTCTTTTAATTAAGAACAATCTCTGGGGCACTTGGGTGGCTCAGTTGATTAAGTGTCTGCCTTTGGCTCAGGTCATGATCCCAGAGTCCTGCGATCAAGTCCCACATTGAGCTCCTAGCTCAGAGGAGTGCCTGCTTCTTCCTCTGCCTGCTGCTTCCCCTGCTTGTCCTCTTTCTCTCTCTCTCTCTGTCAGATAAATAAATAAAGTCTAAAAATAAAATAAAATAAAAACAATCTCTGATTCTCAGAATGATGCTTTTATCTGGTTCTTTCTCTGTTGGTTCTTAATAGCCAGATGTTTGTCTGTTTTCTTAGTTTTTCAAACTACGAATTCTTGGATTAATTTTATTTTGCTTTCTAATTCATTATTTTTTAATCTTTGTAATTTTCCCTCCTGCTTTTCCTAGCTTTTAATTATTTTTTTCCTTTTTACTTCTTGGGTTGAATTTTTCACTTATTTTCATTCTTTCTTGTTGAGTTATAAAAGCATTTAAAACTATCAATTTTCTGAGGCACCTGGGTTGCGAGGTCCGTTAAGCGAACGACTCTTGGTTTTGGCTCAGGTCCTGATCTCAGGGTCGAGCCTTGCATCAGGCTCTGTGTTCAGCGTAGAATCTGCTTGAGATTCTCTCTTTCTCCCTCTGCCATTCATGCTTGTGCTCTCTCTCTCTCTCTAAAATAAATAAATATTCTTTTTAAAAAAAGTTATGAATTTTCCTTTCTGCGTAAGTTTGATAACATCCAACAAATTTTAATAAATAGTGTTGTCATTGTTGATCTTTTCTGCAAAATAATCACCATATTGATTTGTATTTAATAATGGTTTTGGTAAGACAGGTTTTGGTTACCAGTTATATTTTGTTTTTCCTTAAAAATATGACAAATTCCTAAGATTGTTAGTTTTTGCATTAGGGTTATATAGGCTGTACTACCGCCACTTTGAGGAATATTCTAAGGATTGCTTTGTGGGAAATAATTAGAAGATATTCCATAAACAGGTATTTTCTCTGAAGTGTACAAAGCTTTTTACTTATTTATTTTAATTTCAGCTTTTTGGAAGGATAATTGGCAAAAAAGTCTAGGATTTGTAAAGTATACCTCACACCAATGTAATGTATGCATTGTGAAAGGATTTCCTCCCGGTTAACACATCCATTGCTTCACATATTTATCTTTTCGTGTGTGTAAGAGAGAACATTTAAATTCTACTCTCTTAGGACGTTTCAATGATACAATACGGTGTTATCAGCTATAGTCACCTTGTGTCACATGAGGTACTTAGAACTTACTCATCTACAGCTGAAAGCTTGTATCCTTTTACCAAGTTCTCCCTATTTCCCCCACTTTCCAGCCCCTAGCAACTACGTTTCTATTTTATGTGTTTGACTTTTAAAAGATATTCCACATGTAAGTGATACCATGCAGTATTTGTCTTTCTTTCTTTGACTTATTTCACTTAGTATAATGTTTTCAGGATCTGTCCATGTTGTCATAAATGGCAGGATTTCCTTCATTCTTGTGGTTGAATAGTATTTCACTGTGTGTGTATATATGCATCTACATAAATGTGTGTGTGCGTATTACGTCTCCTTTGTTCACCTGTTGAGACACTTAGGGTCTTTCCATATTTTGGCTACTGTGAATAATGCTGCAGTGAACATGGGAGTATAGATATCTCTTCAATATCCTGTTTTCTTTTCCTTTGGCTATAAACCCAGAAATGGGAGCACTGGATCATATGGTAATTCTATTTTAAATTTTTAGAAAAACCTCCATACTGTTTTCCATAGTGGCTGCACCAGTTTGCATTCCTACCAACAGAATCTATCCATCATATCTCTCTCTCTCTCTCTCATCTATCATCTATCTATCTATCTATCTATCTATCATCATCTACCAAACTCTTGATTTGGGCTGAGATCATGATTCCCCCCTTTTATCCCTCCATATTCTCATTCATATGTGTTATCTTTTGTCTTTTCGATGTTAGCCATTCTAACAGCTGTGAAGTGATAGCTTATTGTGGTTTCAATTTACATTTCCATGACGATTAATGATGTTGAGCTCCTTTTCATGTACCTGTTCATCATTTGTGTATCTTCTTTGGAAAAATGTCTATTCAGGTCCTTTGCCCATTTATAAATTAGACTGTAAGTGTTGTGTTTTTTTTTTTTTTTGCTATTGAATTGTATGAGTTCTTTATATATTTTGGATATTAACCTCTTATCAAAATAAAGACTTTGCAAATATTGCTTCCATTGTGTAGGTTGCCTTTTCATTTTGTTGATGGTTCGCTTTGCTGTGCAGACGCTTTCTAGTTTGTTGTAGTCCCACCTGCTTATTTTGCTCTTGTTGCTTTTGCTTTTAGGGTCAAATGCACCCAAAATCATTGCCAGAACTGATGTGGAGGAGCTTACCACCTATGTTTTTTTCTTGGAGTTTTATGGTTTCAGGTCTTACATTCAAATCTTCCTGTGTCGACTTATACCTCTAGGCCAGTTCCATAGCCATCATGTTGAGATGTCGCTGCCTGCTCCTAGTTCTGGTCTACTGTTTCCTGAATCTCAGGTCTTCATTTTCTTGGCTTATCCCCTTTTTTCGCTGAGTACATCTTCAACTAAAATATGTGTGGAAGGCAAAACTTCTGAGTCCTTGCTTGTCTGCCTTTTTTTTTTTTTTAGTCTTCTCTCGCATTTAATTGAGAGTTTGGCTGAGTACCAAATTTTAGATTGTAAATTTTTCCTACTCAGATTTTTACAGATACTAATTCCATACCTTCCAATATCTAATTAGTTTGCAGGAGATCTGTTTTCTTCCATTCTTGACTTTCATAGTCATGTTTGCAGATATGAGACCTTTTCCTTTGTTCTTATTATTAGTTCGTAAATCTTCTTGATGTTAAGACAAGTCTTCTTCTCAAGCCCTGGGAATTTTCCAAAAATGGAAGGAAATTTCCTTCCTTCTTTGCCTCCATTGTTTCTCTCTAACGCTCCTATTAAATATTGAATCCTCTGAGTTCACCCTACATGCTTCTCTATGTTCTCCTTTAAAGGGAGACTTTCTCTATTGCCTGTCAACCATTCTATTTCAATGCGTGTTTTGACAACTGTTTTGAATCTCCAAGAGCTTCTTTTTATTTGCAGACACTCCTTTCCCATAGCATCCTGTTGTAGATGCAGTATCTATTCTAATCTCTCTAAAGATGGTACTTAGAATTTTAATTTAAAAAAAGTTTGCCACAGGGGTGCCTGGGTGGCTCAGCCAGTTAAGTGTCCAACTCTTGATGTGGGCTCAGGTCATGATCTCAGGGTCGTGAGATTGAGCGCCGCATTGGGCTCCGTGCTCAGCATGGAGCCTGCTTGGGATTCTCTCTCTCCCCCTCCCTCTGCCCCCTGCCCCTTCCCACTTGTGCTCTCTCTCTAAAATACATACATACATACATACATAAAAATGTTTTAAAAAGTTTACCACAGTCTCTGTGATGCTGCAGGCTTCTCTCAAATGTTTGTTGTTCCTCGGTTGTCTGTTCATACTTAGGATGAGTGAACTAAATGATCAGGAGTGGGGTGTGTGTGACTGAGTTCTATTGACCCAGGGGCTTCTCTCTGAGCTGAGTGGTCAGGAAGTTGACCTCTACACTAACTTTCTGAGTACTAAAGTAGGATGTATTTCTCTAATTACCAACATCCACACTAATTGCTCTATTTCTTTCCTGGCAGACATTTTATTGACTTTCTTTAGAGAAGAATCTATCTACTCTCTCTCTCTCTCTTTCTCTCTGTCTCTCTTATCATCATCTATCTAACTTGTTTATTTTGGCCTCGGGGTAAACACCCTTTTCAGCTTCTGGCAAAAGAGGGGAAGGCAGGGGCACCTTAACTCAGTTTCAGCTCAGGTCATGATCTTAGGGTCGTGGGGTCAAGCCCCAGTGGCGTCAGGCTCCGCACTCAAGAGGGAGTCTACTTGAAAGATTCTCTTCCTCTGTCCCTTCCCCCACTTGTGCTCTCTCTTTCTCTCTCCCTCTATCTCTAATAAATAAATAAATAAATAAATAAATGTGTGTGTGTGTGTGTGTGTGTGTATATATATATATATATTTTTTTTTTTTTTTTTTTTTTTTTTTTTAAAGAGGGGCAGGCAGGTAGTGAGCTGTGTTTGGCTCTTCCTTATATAGGTTTTCAACCAATTTTCCTGTTTCCAGATCCAGTTCTCATGCCCCATCTCACATTGTATATGCTGCTTCTCAGTCAAGATTCCCTTTGGGTTCTGCCAAGCAAGTTAAGCCCCTTCATCGCAGGAGCACTTTCCCTCTTTGTTTATATATTAGGTGGCTACTTTTTGCCCTGCTTCACCCATTGTTCAATGCCTTTACATCTCTGTTCCATTCTCTAGCAATTTATTGAACTCTCTTCTGCACTGATGGCCTCCCCTCATTACTCTTTATTTTGTAAGGCTTATACTTTTAAAATGACCACTTTAATTAAAATGGGTTCTCACAGAAAGGAAAGAGATACCTCAGTTTCTGCAGGCCTCCCATTCTGAAATGAAATTCTGTTTTATATAATTAAGCTCACATGTATGCTATGTTTAGTGCAAAAACGTTTATGACTGTTACACCTATGTTTACATTCTACCCGATAGAGAAATAAAACAGCTTCTTTTGTCCCTCTTAAGGCTTGTCTGCCTTGAATTTAACTTTGCTACTAATATTTCAGTTTTCATTTTCTTTTTGTTAAGTGCTATAATGTTTAAATCTTTAGAGTTTCTTTTATTTAATATGTATATAGAGAGTGTACAGAGAATTCTTCTATCCCCTTCCTCCCTCATACACAGTTTCATCTACTATTACATCTTCAGAGTTTTCACACAAAGATAAATACAACATCTGATAAAGATGGAATATGGTTTCTAGCAAATAACCAGGGAAAGTTTGGTAATAATATTCACAGGAAAGAATGAACCCAAACCAATCTGGAGGAAGAGTCCCATATTAATAATAGAGAACACTTAATATATCACCCATCCCAGAGCTATTTTAATTATAGAGTGTTCAATTGCTTGAGAATTTAAAGGATAAATGTTAATAAGGCTTTGGAAAGGAGAATAGAATACATTGGTTCTGAAATTAAGTAGTTGTTTTACCTTGGACATATTGCTTAGGGAGCTCCTCTTGTGTTCTAAGCACTTTGCTGGGTGTACGGGATCCAACAAGTAATATGTGAGCCATGCCCCAAACATGCTCTAAATGGATAGACATATAATCAAATAATTTAGCACAAAGTCCTAACTATAATTGTATTCTAGGTGGAGTGATGGTCCAAATAAAGAAGTGATTAATTTTCCTTGAATAGGCCCAGAAATGGCTTAACATAATTGTGCCTCTGATTTTCTATCTTGATTGCAGAGATTCTTGTAATTTCTGACATGCTAGTTCTGTGATACCCCACCTGAAGAAATAACACCTCACTTCCTTAAAGCAGTCGCTTTTGTGCACCTGAATGAATTCACAGATGGTACTCAAATATATAACTCAGGACTCAACCAGAAGAGAAAGCCACAGAGTAATTGGAATAAGGGAAGTTTAACATAAGGACTTAGTATCTATAATAGAGGATTAGAGTAATGGGGAACTGCCCTGTAAGAAGTAAAGGGAAATCAGAAGAAGTCAGAAATCAGATATAAGGGGCAGTCATTACATCTAAGACTGGGATGGAGCATTTCCCTCTCCATCAGGGCCGAGATACAGACTTCATAGAGTGAGCACAGCCTTGGCTCACTGGATACTGGAAGAGTCGCTGAGATGCTGTGCTTTTGGGTCTTGTGGGAGATCTACCCTCCGAGGCCGTGGGGAGCCATCCATAGGAAGTGCTGTGCCTGCAATTCACTGCAAGGCCAGTTGAGGGAGTGCTGGGAAAGCAACTGGCCATGGAGTGCTGCTGGCTGCCCCCGTACCCTGCAGGAAGCAGGTGCTGAAGATTCCTTATAGGAACGGTTCATTGCAGAGCTGGGTATGCAGAAGGCATGCACAGCAGGTGTCCATGCTGGAGAAATCAGGAGCTGTAGGAACCTGGCAAAAGGAGTTACCACACCTTACCACACCGTGAAGAGAAAAATAACTCTTTTCCTCCAGTGTCCCTCCATCTCCCTCCAACGACAAAGCTTAGCTTTGTACCAACTGGCAAAGAAGAAATATGTAAAGGGCCCATATCCATTTAGGCAAACACATTGATAATTAACACAATAGGATAGATTTTTGTGACTCTTTTTCTGAAATGGATCATCTCTTTGAAAATTCACGTCATATTTCAATGTTCATCCCTTGTGTTCTGCAGATTGTCTACTGGTTTACTTTCTCCCAATATTTGCTTAGAAGATTTTTAACATTTCCATTTTGGCATTTACCTTGAGCACTAAAGTTTAGACACATGTCTGACTTCAAGGTGCTGTTCCTCTGCCCCCATAGAAAGATGGGATTTTGTTTTGTTTTGTTTTGTTTTGTTTTCTTTTTCTTTTCTTTTTTTTTTTTTTTTAAAGATTTTATTTATTTATTTGACAGAGATAGAGACAGCCAGCGAGAGAGGGAACACAAGCAGGGGGAGTGGGAGAGGAAGAAGCAGGCTCATAGCGGAGGAGCCTGATGTGGGGCTCGATCCCATAACGCCGGGATCACGCCCTGAGCCGAAGGCAGACGCTTAACTGCTGTGCCACCCAGGCGCCCCTGTTTTGTTTTCTATTTCTAGAATCCTAGATTTGTGTTTCCTTGGTTAGCTAGTCCATCTTTTCGCCGAACCCTCCATGGTAACTCTGCTTGTCATTATCTTTCTCTGGCCCTTCCCCTCTCATTATATTTGTAGCCTTAGTCTTCTTGACAGTCCGAGGAGTGCAGGACTTCTCATGGGTAGGAGTTGGAATGAGTTTATAGCCCTTCAGGATTGATTTTAATATTCTAGAAGTATTCCATAAAATGGAACAAATTCCAAGTTCAGTGTCTGGTATTGAAGACAGATGTCAGGCAGCCTTTGTCCTGTAATCAAGGTACTGTATATTTCCTGGTGGTTGGATTGCAGATTTTTTGGCTCTATAAACTTGCTGCTTCTTGGTTTCAAGGAAGTTTAGCAGGTGATGTGGTCTAGTATGGAGTCCCTCTATGTGTTAAAAGCTACCTTGTGACATACGATATTTCAGTGATGGAGAGATTGAAGTGGAAAATAAGCAACAGCAACTTGATTGAAAGGGACTTTTTTTTTTTAAACAAATATAGGGGCCAAGCCATTGATGTCTTAGGAGAGGGAAGATAGCAGCCTTTATAAAGAAACAAAGTGGGCATCATGCTGAAAGAACCATCTTAACCAAGGAACAGTTCAACAGTGATTAATGACTAATAATGAGAGCACATTCTGGAAACAACCCAACTAAGGCTTGTAGAAGAAGGTCCAGCACTGTAGACTTGAGCCCAAACCTCCTCTTTGGCATTTCCTCCAATGACTTTGGTAATATGAATGAATCCACTAAGAGTAGGGATATTGGAAGATGTTTCAGCAGTGATGCATAATCTGAAGAATTGATGCTTGCCATTATTAATTGTAGTGATAATAATAATGGAC
The DNA here is from genome assembly GCF_017311325.1 of Ursus maritimus. NCBI lineage: Eukaryota > Metazoa > Chordata > Mammalia > Carnivora > Ursidae > Ursus > Ursus maritimus. The sequence goes on from NW_024425564.1 coordinate 28,652,573, forward strand.
AATACTTGAAAGTCCACTATGTGTCAGATTGATTGGCATGACGATTAAAACAATATTTACTACCACTTAACAAGGTATACATTATAATCCTCTGTTATGAGAAAATCAAGTCTTGTAATATCTTCAGATAACTTGATATGGTAAGTGTAGGGCCAAGTTTTGAACCTAGATATAAGATCTGTGAAGGCAGATGTCATTGCTGTCTTGTTCACTTGGTACCCCAGTGCCTTGAAAGTGTCTTTCACATAATAGGTGTACAGTAAATATTTGTGGAGTGAATGACTAATTCCCATATCTGAATGCTTTCCACGGTCTTCATTGTTTTATATTAAGGTTATCTAGGAATTTGGGCCATAACCCTCTTAGTTCTGTATAGCAGATATTTCATGGGGTTCTGAGAGTGGGAAGATATTAGAAGGTAGTAATCTTTGGCTGGTGAGCTGGAGGTCCTTGTAGAAACATGCAATCCACAAAACCTGGCACAAATTAGAAGTAATGACAGACCTTCAGAGGTAAACTCTAATTTAGTAAATGGTTTTGCCTTCTGTTTAATACATTTGATACAGGAATCTTTAATTTAGAAAGGATAATCTAGGAAGTATAGAGCCCAGGGGAATCCCTGGGAGGTCCTCAGGAAGTCTGTCAGTACTGAAATTGTATGCAAAATTGTGTTGTGTATGTATTTATCTGAAAGGAGGGTTCTGTGACGTTTAGGGGGGCCGTGACGCTAGAAAGAGAAACGGTGTTCAATGGGAACATTTATCATTTAAATTCTGGGGAGTAGGTATTTTTGTGTCATGTCAGAATTAGAAGCATTCTTTTTGTTGGTTTTTAGTAGAAGGAGAAATTTTGTTTTCTTCTACAAATAATGAATTTAAGAGGCTTTTTAGGTATAATTGACATTCCTGAGCTGCAGGCTGAGGCATATTTCTTATTGAAAAGTCTAACTCTCTCATTATGTCAAAGCCCAGAAGAGAATATTAATTAATTTCCAACATACTTCATGGCAACATGAAAATAAGTCGGTGTCTCTTTCTGACCACCCAAGCTGCCAGCTACCCTGAATGCTTTTTCTTGTTCCTTCGTGTTTTGGGTCTGAGCTAGCTAAAATAGGGTCTTTTAGAGGTTTTCTTGAAATAAGGTGGTGAGCATTTACCTGTCCCTAAACAAAACCCACAGACCTGCTTGGCTGATTTTGGCAATCAGAGCCGCATGGCCCCTAGCAAGTTTGTGTCCGCTTTGATCCGTGATGTGTATGACACTATATTTTTTGGCTGCTCTAAAGCAGACTGCCAATTAGATCCAAATGTGTCAGACAGCCTTGGAGAAGGTACTAGTGGCCAAGTTTCCATTAGTGGTTCCTACTGATTGATGCCTGCAGCATTCTGTTCATTTAGAAATAGAAACCTATTCTCATCTTTAATCTTGGGGCTGGGAGTTGAAGTAATAGGGAAGAGAAAGTCCCAGAACACAATTAAATCTTTTTGTATCTCTCCGCTTTTAACGTTTGTTTCTTTTTTAACGCAGTTAAGACTCAAAACAATAGGAGGCGGTGATTCTCTTGTTCGGGGGAGGGTATGCTTTTTATTTTCTCACGAGGAGAAGGATGAAGGGAAGAGGGAGGAAAGCCACGTTTCTTGAAAACAGTGCTGTGCCTGTAACTGTGTTAGATGCTACCAGGTGTGACCTCATTTGATTCTCTAACAACTTGAGGAAATAGGAATGAGCGTTCTGCATACTGTTGAGGAATGTGCAGTTCAGAGAAGAAAAATACATTCTTCTGTGTTGTATGCATTATAAGAGGCAAAACAGATTCCCCTAGGTAGCTGTTGGGTTCAGCAGCCTGTGCTGTTTCCACTCTGCTGTACAATAATGTGAGTGATTTCGGCGCTAATCCCTCTAGCACCTGAAAAGAGCTTTGAGAAAGCCTCCCGTGCACAATGGAAATTGGGATATTTAGGCTAGAAGTTAGCCTGTGAGTCACCATAGACTGATTTGTGGGGGGGAAAAAAAGACCAGGGGCTTAATTTCTAGATTTCATCTTTTGCATTAATACTTAGAAATAGGCTGGTTTTTATTTTTTCCCTTCTGGTCCTAGACTATAGTTTCTTGAAATCATATCACTATTCTCAGAATAGTGCACCGGGGGGAAAGGATGGAGGAGAGAAAAACCACACCTCTCTTCTCTGTTAATGAGTCATATTGTCCACACTTGGTTTTTCATTGACACCAGCTGGAATGGGTTTTGCCCATCTCTCAAGGAGGATCCTAATGATTGTTCATGGGGCCTGCATTTCATTTATGGTACCAGTTAATTCTGGAAACTCAAAATTCATTTAAGTGACTATATGCTGAAGAACACTTTCTTCTTTCTCAAGGCGTGTAATTTGATATTTGGGACTGTGTTACACAAAAGTTGATGAAGTGTACTTCACTATGGCTCTTCAGGGAAGGAGGGTTTATGGCAAACAGAACATTTAGCTGTGGTGAATAGCCTAGAGCAGAGGTTGGCAAACTTTTTCTGGAAAATTCCAGATAGTTAATATTTTAGGCTTTGCGGGTCATATGGTCTCTGTGGCAACTACTCAGTTCAGCTGTTACAGGGTGAAAACAGCCATAGACCGTCTGTAAACAAATGGGTACAGCTGAGTTCCAATAAAACTTACTTGTGGAAACAGATTTAGACCTGTGAGTTGTAGTTTGCCAAACCCTATCCTAGAGGATATCTCAGGTTGTCCATATATAGGACAGTCCCTGCCAAGCACATAATAAATGCTCAATGATTTTTTTAAATGACCAAATGCAAATGTATAAAGGAGCAGCAAAACTCTTTCACAATGGCCTGAAATCATGCTGGAAACCTAATGCCCAAGATGATGGTATTTGGGGGTGGGGCCTTTGGGAGGTGATTAGGTCATGAAGGGAGAGCCCTCCTGAATGGGATTAGTGCCCTTATAAAAGGGACCCCAGAGAGCATGCTTGCTTCTTCTACTGCGTGAGGACATAGCAAGAAGTTGGTGGTCTGCAGCCTGGAAGAGGCTCTCACCAGAAATGGACTGTGCTAGTACCCTAGTCTTGGACTTCTGGCCTCCAGAACGGTGAGAAATAAATTTCTGTTGTTTATAAGCCACCCAGTCTGTGGTATTTTGTTACAGCAGCCCGAACAGACTAAGATATCTTTCTAGGCTTTATTCCTATCAACTGTGTGATAAATTAGGAATTGGTAGGAATATCCTCAATTTACAGGTAAAAAAATGAAGCATTAGAAACTAGAACCCCAAAAGTTGGAGACAAATTTTCATTTAGAATTCATGCTTCCTTTAGGTTTTTTCCACATCTTAGCTTTACTGTTTAATTTTTTTGACTGAGGTATAATTGACAGTGTTACATTAGTTTCAGATGTACAACAGTCTAGACATTGTTATGTTCACAAGTGTAGCCACCATCTGCCACCGTACAACATGATTACAATACCACTGACTATATTCCTTATGCTGTGCCTTTCATCCCCGTGACTTAGTCTATGACTAGAAGTCTGTACCTCCTACTCCCCTTCGCCCATTTTGCCCATCTCCCTACCATCCCCCCCCCACAACTGTCAGTTTGTTTTCTGTATCTATGGGTCTGATTCTGCTTTCTTGTTTGTTCATTGGTTTTGTTTTTTGGATTCCACATGCAAATGAAATCTTATGGTAGAATTCAAACATCTTGACTATTTAATGCCCTATTTACTGAGTCTCCTTGGTTTTATTTTATCATTTATTTTAAGGAAAGCTGCTTTTTATTTTTTTAAGAGAATACTATTTCTGCTGTATCAGATAAGGTACTCTGTGCGGCAAGAGATGGAAAACCCAGTTCAAACAGCATTAAACAATACAAGGAATTTGTTGGTTGATATAATTGAAAAGTCTAGATATAGAGTGGGTTCCAGACAGGCGTGGCTCAGTTACTCAAAGTTACCAAGAACCCAGTTCCACTTTGCAGCTTTGTTCTGCCTTCTACTTCATTCTTCACTATCAGATCCCACCCTGTGGGACACCCTTTAGGGTTTTCTTGCTTGGGAATGTTGGAGTGAGGAAAAGGCACTTCTCAAACTTCTGACCTTGGCTGGATAAAGAAACAGAACATAGAGAAGAATGGGCTAACATGTGTCCTGGTTTGGGCATTGGAAAAAGAATGTGATTAGGCAAGTCAGTAGAACATTTGGAGGTCTTGAAAACTGGGAACAAAGCAGAGAGTAGGGGAGCTCCTTTGGAGGTATGCAAGAGTCTAGCAGTTATGCTGAGGCCAAAGCCCATGAGAGTTCCTGCAGTCACAGGCGAAGGTGAGCTACAGGGGTGGATGGACGAAATCCTGAAGCCATCTGAAAAAGTTTTTATCTCTGTGTTGAATGGGGGATTGCTGAAGAATTTTGAGCGAGGGAATGATGAAATCAGACTTGAACATTAGAAAAATTACTCCGGCAACTTCGTGGAAGGAGGTTCAGGGAGAAAAGCAATGAACCTAATACAATTAGCTGGACATAGCGTAGTAATGGCAGGAAGCAGAAGGGACATGTAAGAGCCACTTAGAATTAACCCACTGAACACAGGGAAAAGTGAAGCAACCAGAGTGACTTCTGGGCTGCTATTTCAGTAGCTGGGTGCATGGTGTGGCCACTTATCATGAGGGGTGAATATACCTATCCCTGTGCCTTTGTTGTGGGAGTCTGGGATGTATTGTGTATCCTCACACGGGCTGAGGAGAACTGTAACAGAGGTGATAATCTCCAGATAGTCTCCAGTTGTTCAAGTCTGGGGTGGCGGGGAGGGGGGTCTCTGCCAGCACCTGTAACTAGTTTATAGCCTTGGTTCCTACTGTCTCCGAGAAGTATAGAGTGCTGGCCAGATTGAATTCAGAGGTAGCCACAGAGCTCCTGGGCTGCTCAGCCTTTTCAGATTACTACTGGGTGGGATCATTGTGGAGGGAAACTGGGCTCTCTCTCTAATCTCCTCTGGCTGCTCTTGCTAATGGAACATACTCTAATGATCAGAGCCACCATCAGCCCTAAAGGGAAAAATGCCTCTCTTCTGCTTTTGTAAAGAGCCTGCATGAGGGTTCGCCATAGGCCAATGCCTTGGGCATCCTATGGGCAAGGGACGTGACGGGGGGGGGGAGGGGGGGGCACAGGGCCCTGTGTCCATCTGTAACTCAGCTAGGCCTCATAAAGCACATTCTCTAAACCTGTGGGGGAGGAAAGAGAATCAAAAGGAGCCTTGTCATTGTTCTGGCTGTGGGGGCATAGGTCAGAAGCATCGCAGCAGCCCCTGTAGAGGGCTCCTAGCCTTTCTTTCCAGGCAACATCCTGTGTTAGGCTGGTGACCAACCATAGCAGCACTGGGCTGACGTGCGAGTGACCAGCGGAGGGGTGGGTGCATCGAGATTGGGCGGTCACGACTTCACAGGACACCCCTTCAGGGGCCCAGCTCCAAAGACATGAATATTAGTGGGTGGGAGGTGAACTGGACAGATGATTTAATAAAGATTGGGTCTTCAGTTAGAAAACGCTTTGAGGCTATGGTAAAAAGGATTCGAAGTAAAAATGCGGGCGTCCTTCTCATTAGAGATCCGGGAGGCCTTTGAAAGCTTCAGTGTGGGTGAGCTGCTTTTCAGGTAAAACCAGTCCCTTAATCCCATTGAATAGGTAGTGGAGCTCTAGGCAGCTGGGGCGGATGTGGTGTGCAGAGATCTGAAGCAGCTGTGAATGGTGCAGAAGAAAGTATTTTGCCCTTCTCTTGGCTTTCTTTCTTCCCTGGCCCTTCTGTTTCTTTGCAATGTATTAAAATGCTCTCTCCTGATAATGGTGGCAAAGTGAGGAGTTCCTGGCACTTAGTTTTAGGTGCGCATGAATAACTGAAGTTAAGGAGAACTCTCATCAAGGCCTTCAACAGCCTGTATTGGATGTTCATGGTGGGCCAGGCATTGTGTTGGGGCTGAAGGTCAGGGGAGGGGTGATAAACGAGTTAGAGTCCCTGCTCTCGGGGTGCCTGCTGTTTCGGGGGGAGGACAGGCATCTAAGTAATTGTGACACATGTCAGCATAGTCAGCGATCTAGGAAAGGTATAAACCAGATAGCAGGCAATGCAAAGATGAATACAAGTATTTGGACAGGAGACATGGGGAAGGTTTCAGGAAAGAATGGACCCAGAGGGAGAAAGTAAGAGAAAGTTAGCAACAGTGAGAACAGACAGAAGTGTTACTGGTGAGGAGCTGGAAGGTTTTGGGGGTCTGTGTTGCTATGCAAACTCCACCAGGGATGGGGGGAGACCCAGCAGGAGGCCACCTGGAATTAACTTCTCTCGGGGTCCTGGAATTCAGGACAGTTGCTTTTTCATAGATAGAAAAGCTTAGCACTTGGGGGGGTGGGGGGCTGGGGCCCTGGGGGCGCGGTTGGTGGAGCATCCGAGTCTTGGTTTCGTCTCAGGTCATGATCTCCAGGTCGTGAGATCAAGCCCCACATTGGGCTCCACACTCAGAGTAGAGTCTGCTGGAGATTCTCCCTCTGCCCCTCTCCCCTGTGCATACTCTCTCTCTGGAATAAATAAATCTTAAACTTTTTTTTTTTTTAACACCTGATGGAGTTTGAAACCAGCTAAACAGTGGCTGATCCTTATTGAAGGGGGCTGGAGGGGTTTCCACAGAACAGGTAAAACAGTCTCTGATTTAACGGCTAAGTCAGGAAAGGAGAAGAGCAGAGTTTCTCCTGGTCTGTTTTTCCTTTGTTAATATTTATTGAGCGTCCTTTCTGAGTGCTGTGGAAACCCCCTGATTACCAGGAGCATAGAGTCAGAGGGAGGCGACACAGAAGTTATTTTATTGCTTCAAATAGGACACTGATGTGTTGTTTGTTTTTGAGAACTCAGAGGCACTGAAACCATTCATCTATCAAAATATATCTCTTAGGCTTCTACTCCGTGCAAACCAAGACAATGAACGGTTCTTAACGTCTTGTTTCATATACTCCTTGAGAAATGTATTTCCCAAAACTGGAGGAAATGATGTGCCCACCTCCTTTTTATGCTCCTCGGGTGACTTGGCTGAATTGTTAGGTAGCATCTTCAGGGTTGGCAGAGCTCCCCCTAAGAAAAGGGGCAAAATGTAGAGGTGATCCCCCATGCCCTCCAGAAGAGGTGGTGTGGGGTGGGGGCGTGGGCCAGGTGGGAAGTCCCATTATGCAATATCTACTGAGCACTGTGCTCGGTTCTTTGCAGGTACTATTTTAGTCAGTCCTCAAGACTCCTGAGTGAAATAGGTAGTCTCCCTAGAGACTGATGAAGACACAGACTCTGAGAGGTTAAGCAGCCCCAGGCCTATCTACTCAGCAGTGATGCAGCCATGACTCACGGGCCAGATGCCAGGCCTTACACCACCCTGCTCTGCTGCTCATGCGTTGAGCGTTGTTCTATCAGAAAACAAACAGTGCTGTTCTTTCATTGTGCTCCTAGCCGGAAAGGAGAAAGGGCAAACAGTGCGATTCTACCAGCAACCTTGCTACTGCTGGGGCAACACTCTCAAACGTTTTTGGTCCACTGCTGTAGTAAGAAATCTATTGGACAGGAAGACCCCATACATTTTTATACATAAATTGTCATGAAGCAATTCCGACATGTCCTAAGTGTGAAGTGCTCTATCCTTCTATTGAAGTACATCTGTTCTGTTTGTTCAGTTTTTAAACAATGCTGGTCCTGACCCTCTAATTTGGGGGTTTCCCTGAATAGTGAACGCACTCACTGGGTGTAACAAATTGGAATTTTGTTTGTAGCTTTGGACAAAGGAATTTTGACAACCTCCTTCCTCTTTTGCATACACCCCTCTGCCTAAGGACATGATGTTATCCTTTCATGACTGACTTTTCCCATAAAAGCTGTCTGGTTCTATTTATAAAAGAAATAGGTAATTTCTCTGTCTCCAGGAGACTTTCACTCTAATTTACATGCAGAGTTCCACCCCAGGATAGAGTCTGCTTCTTGAACCTTCCTAGGGATGAAGGACTCCAGCTAGCTCTCAACCCAGAAGGAATTTTGAATGTGAGGAATCTGATCATGTCAGCAAGAAAAAATTATCCTCGTTTAGGTCACATAGAGATTCTCCCTTAGGTCTCCTACCTGTGAGTATATAGAACTTTAAAAATAACACTCGTTTGCTTCAACCATGGAAACTTTGCTAGATTTGGGAGTCTCAAACCTGTATTGTTTGAGGGGATTGGAAGAGGATAGGTCGTGTTTGGTGAGGTGGGCTTGATGAGCCACTCAGAGTGGAGGGGATCCCATCTGAGGATCATGCCTGTCAGATCTGCAGGGGGGTGGGGGTGTGTGGAATCTTCGGGAATGTTTGAAGGTAGTTAGTCTCCTGGGAAGTGATAGACACATGTGAACAATTGTTGCTATTAGGCGTGAGGAGGAGTAACAGCTAAAGCTCTTTATCCTGTCTGTAAAAGAAGGCAGGCCTTCTCTTGACACAAGTAACAAATTGTTCTTCACCTGACCACAGAAATTGTTGTTCTTTATTTGACCGATAAATCATATACATATCGATTCCCTGTTACATGGTAAATATTACGCCAGGCTTTGTGGAGGCTGGAAACAAAGGAGATGTGGTCTCTGCACTTCGGATGCTTAATGATTGATCTTCAGGGAGAAGAGAGATTAAAACAACAAAACACAGGTGAAAAGTCCATAGCACCTATCTCTGTGCTGAATGGTGGGCTGCAAATCACACGGGGAAAGCCAACCGGTCAGATGAGTCAGGAGTTCAGACCCGCCTCGTGGTCTGTCAAAGAACCTCCCTGTTAGAAGTTACAGACAGGAACGAGGAGGCAGCAGAGGTCTGTTTGTCTGGAAAATTGTACTCCATCACCTGCGTCCCTCAGGGTTTGTTGAACCTGCTTTGTGGTGTTGATTGAACTCAGGTTCGAGACACTCCATGCACCATTGCGTTCACCTGAGGCCTTGGCAGAGCACTTCATTGAAAGACAGCGACTTCTGAGTCTTGGTCTGTTGGCTCAGGCATAACAGAATATCCTAGGCTGCCTGGGTTAAATAATAGAAATGGATTTCTGCCGTTCTAGAAGCTGGAAGTCCAAGATCAAGGTGCTGGCAAAGGAAGTTTCCATGTGAGGTCTCTTCCCTCAGCTTGCAGGCTACCGTCCTCTCCTCTGACCTCTTTGTGGAGAGTGCTCTGATCTCTCTTCTTACAAGGACGTTAATGTCATCATGGGAGCCATGCCCTCATCCAAACCTTGTGTCCCAAATGCCCCCCTTCTGTATAATATCATGTCAGGGGTTAGGGCTTCAGCATACAAACTTCGGGGGATACAAGTGTTTGGTACACAACACTTGGTATGCTCAGATTCTGTGATGGAATGGAGAAAGGGAAGGCATCACAGCTTCACCTCCTTTGCCACTTTGGAGATTTGCGATAGATAGAATGCATCCTAAAGATAAGCATTTGATGTGTTCACTTCTTTCAAGGTCACACTAATGTCAGTGTTTTTGCCAGATTTGAAATTGCGGCTCTGAATGTTCAATTGGAAGGCTGCCATAGCGTCGTGCACCAAATTATGTGTGGAATATGAAGGCCTCTTGAATCCGTGCACTTGAGAAATGTACAGTCTGCTAGTCAGTCATGTAATGCATCCATCAGCTTCCATAATTAATCTCACATAGATAATCACACATGGGTAGTAGAGAGGCCACTGCTCCATTTCTTCCCAAATAACTGCCTACTCCTGACCTAACAATAGCCTAGAGTTCTTGGCACTCTGTTCCTCCTTCGATTCCTCCATTCAGTATTTCCAATGACCTCTTCCTTTCTGAGCCTTCTCCTCTGCCTCTTCTTCATTGCCCAGAAAGCCCTCACTAAAGTAGCCAGGAGTTGTTTGTGTTTTTATTTTTCTGGCTCTGAACCAGAAGGAGCCATGCCTGGTACATTCATTTAAGATAAGCAGGGCTGGGCTGTAGTTAAATGTTTATAAGGAAAGTTCCAAGGAAAATAGTGTGTGGGGGGAAGGTCGGACGGGGTGAGTACCGTCTATGCCAGTATCAGAAGAGGCCCCTGTTGTGCTGGGGAGGCAGTGTTTGAGCTGTGGGAGAGGGGTCCCACAGCCTCAATCATGGCCCGGGGCCACTGAGCTTCCAAGGCTTTTCTTCCAAGTAAAGCAGGGAGCTGGGCAAATTCCAAGGAAACAGACCCTATTCATTCAATGTCAGTTTTTCTTAGCAACATTCAGTTACTTCTAGTGCTTTGCCAAGGTGGCCTATGGAGGTAGGTCTGTTCTTCTGGATGACCCAACCTAAGTCCCACCACTCAGGTCATTACCGAGGATGTTGTAATGATTATATGAACCCACAGAAATGTGAATGGAAGAACTTTAGGGAGTATTAGTCCAGAGTTCTTGATTTCAGGTGAAGATAGGAAGGCCCACATGGATGGTGTTTTGTGTCCCTAAAAGAGCTGGGACTATATCTAGGTCTCCTGACTCCCACTCAAATCACTGTGCTGCTCATGGTGCCCTAGCTTGGAAAGCTTTTGCTTGCTTGCTTGCTTTATTTACTTATTTACTTACTTATTGCAGTTGAGATACACTTCCTTTGAGGATTGCCTGGTATCTTAGCTAAATCCCGGGAATTTTATAAACTCGTGCTTTAATAGGCAAGGTTGGCATTGATATTCCACCTTTAGTAGAGCAAGTAGTAGATCTAGAGGTAATACAATTGAGAAAATGTGCTGGGAGCTAATCTCTTAAGCCAATAAGACTAAGGCCTTTTTTTTTTTTTTTTTAAGATTTTATTTATTTGACAGACAGCGAGAGAGGGAACACAAGCAGGGGGAGTGGGAGAGGGAGAAGCAGGCTTCCCGCTGAGCAGGGAGCCCAATGTGGGGCTCGATCCCAGGACCCTTGGGATCATGATCTGAGCTGAAGGCAGATGCTTAATGACTGAGCCACCCAGGCGCCCCTAAGGCCATGTTTTGATCAGGGCTCTGAGTTTTGTTGTTAATTCATTCTGGGGTCGGACTGAATCACAGCCTTTTTCTAGGCTGTTTTCATGGGCAGCTGTATGAGAGATGCTCTGTCTTCCGGCATTGCGGTATATGTTGGGTGGGATTGGGGTGGATGGATGCGTGTGGTATCAGGGAGAAAGAGAAGTGGGCAGTGTAGCCGGAAAGAAAATGACACTTGTCAGGAAATGTATTTCTTTTCCATCATGGTTTTGTTACTGTGTTTTACATCTTAAGGCTTCTACTAATACAAAAAATAAAGATTAATGGTACATTTTATGGTAGGTTGTGCGTTCACCAGAGGTCCCTCAGCAGGAAGCCAGGAGACCAAGTAGTCTCAGCCATGCCACTAAGAGGCCGAGAGCACCTAGTAAGAGATTGCCGTCACTTGGACCCTGATTTCTTTGTCACGAAGGGGCGAATTAGATGATTTGAATTCTTTTGTAGCTCCCAAATTCGAGATCATTCCTTATGGCAAGATAACCAGTTCCTGGAATCATTCTGATTCGGTTGTATGTTCAGCCAAACTCTGCCACAGCTATTTATACATACAGTCCAGAATTGTCAGGCTTGCTAGTTAAGACTCTGGCGGTCATGAGTAGGAGGCTGCCTGCCTTCTACAAAAGACTCACTAGCAAGATTGTGCAATCTGGGGATATATGGGGATGTCCAGAATTCTTTCATCCCTTGCCTCGGAGTGTTGTTGTGATTAAAGTACCCAGCTCAGTGTCTGGCATTGAATAGCTGTCCAGGAGTGTAGATCCCCTCCCACTCAGAGTGTCACTTGTGGAGGCCAAGGAAGGCTCTTGGTAAATATTTTTGATTGCTTGAGGCAAGATCTCGGGTTGGCTTAAGTGAAACAGGCCTTGGGGCATTCTCTGATGGCTCTGTGCTCAACCACTTTGGCCCACTATGGGCCTTTTCTGGCTGCACCTCAGAACTGTCTGATTTCTCCAGGCTGTCTCCGCATGCTTTAGAGTGGTTTCTTCTCTCTGTACTCCCCAAAACTTCCCTGTCATGTCCTGTGTTCCCTCAGATTGTAACCATTCTCACACATGACAGCCAATGACTTCCTGCTCCCAGTCTTATCTGTATCTATACGTGTATCCGTATACATCTATAAATACTTAGTCACAAGGGAAGAGAACACTGTCTACAAACTGTGACAGGTCAAAGAAAAACAGTAACTTCAAAGCTCCCACCAGATGCTAAAGGGTGAGGAACCTTTTGTTTAGGAAAATATGAGATGAAATAGTTTGGTTAAAAAAAAAAAAGGTAAGCTTCCTAGAATGATCGACAGGAGAAGAGGAAACCAAAGTGCTAAACTGCTTTGTGTAATAAAATTGAGGGACTTCTTGGGTGGAAGCTGGTGGGAAGGTGGTGAGGAATCCCTGGATTTATGACAGAAGAAAGGATGGTGGAAAAGTCAAGTTGGATACATCAACGTAGAAAATTATTGATGATGAAGGGAAGCAAACAAACCTACCAGGTGGCGGGAATCCCCTGTGGCAGGACTGCGAAGCTTCAGGAACAGTGATGTCTTAGTACTCAGTGGCAAATTTTTCTTTAGGAGCTGTAGTCTCCTTCTATTAAACTTTTGGTAAAGGTTTGGTTCATGAAGCAGGGCTGATCTTTGCTTTGGGTATTGGAAGAAAGTGGGAAGGTGGTGGCCAAAGGTGAGGGGATGGGCTGAGGAAACAGGCCAGTCTCTGCAGGAAGCAAGACGGTGGGTGGGACTGAGAAACTGGCAGTCGGATTTAAAGTGAGATGAACCAGGAAAACGTCCTTTCTGGATGTCTCAGAAATTAGGGAAGTGAATGGGTTTCTCATCATATGTTAGATAGTAGCTCGAGTTATTTGAATGTTTGTGAAAAGAATGACCTTTACATAACTGGTAAAAGTTGGGAGATCTTGAAATTATAGAAGTAGACCTGTGCACACACAAAACGTACAAAATGATCTGGCATTGGGTGCACGTTGGAGGACACTGTGTACTCTCATATGCCCAAGTCCACAGTTGCGCAGTGAAGTCCTACGTGGAGCTTTAAAAAATTAATTCGCCCTGTCTACCCCCAAACATTTGCCTCAATTGGCTAGGGTGAAGCCCAGGCATTGATATTTATTAAGAATCTACTATTCACTTATTAGTTCATTCAACAAAATATCGAGCACATACTGTACACCAGGTCCCATGGTAGGTGATTTGGTGGAGTGAACTCCTTGAGGGTAAGGTCATGTCTTGCTCATTTGCATATCCTATGCAGTGTCTGGCCCAGAGAAGGCCTGTATGTTCTTATTCTGACAATTACGAGGTGGGACTCCCCTATCCCCATGAAGCAGGGCTGATAGTAGCTTTGGGTATCTAAAGAAAGTGGGAAGGCAGTGGCCAAACGTGAGGGCATGGGTGGAGGAAACGGACCAGTCTCTGCAGGGAGCAAGATGGCGAGCGAGATTTGGAGAGATTAAGTGAATTGTCCATGTCCTGCAGCTGGTGAGTGGAGTGGCGGCATTATGATGCCAGTCCTGGTCTGTGTGATTCCAGAGCCTCCTTCCACCACATCACGCTGCCTCTCCATTTTGGGTAGGCATCATTCCATTCAAAGAGCCTTCTACAGTAAGGCATTGATATTTCTAAAAAGATTCTCAGTCAATTCCTAATATGCAGGTAGGATTGAGAATAATAGACCAGTAGCTATTTTAAGATAAAAATCAAATGATTTTTGCTTATTTCTTTTTCTTTTCTTTTTTTTTTTTTAAAGATTTTATTTATTTATTCAACAGAGAGAGAGAGAGACAGCCAGTGAGAGAGGGAACACAAGCAGGGGGAGTGGGAGAGGGAGAAGCAGGCTCCCAGTGGAGGAGCCTGATGTGGGGCTCGATCCCAGGACCCTGGGATCACACCCTGAGCCGAAGGCAGACGCTTAACGACTGCGCCACCCAGGAGTCTCGATTTTTGCTTATTTCTACTTTGATTTTAATTATAGAGTAAAAAGTGATCTGTGGGGGTATCAACCAAAATAATTCTTTAAATTTATTTTTTTTATTTTTTGAAGATTTATTTTAGAGTGCGAGCTGGGGTGGGGGGGGGTGCAGAGGGAGACAGAGGGAATTCTCAAGCGGATTCCTTGCTGAGCACAGAGATTTGGGGTTCCATCCAGGACCCTGAGATCATGACCTGAGCCGAAATCAAGAGTTGGATGCTTACCCAGCTGAGCCATCCAGGCGCCCCAACAAAAATAATTCTTAAGATGGATTTATAAAACATTGAAAGTTTATATCCCAAGCTGCACAATATGTAATTATTGTACAATTATTAAGCAATATCTATTAAGTGCAGGATGACATGAATAGGTCATTAAATCTGGAGTCTAGTTTTGATTCAAACCAGCACCAATATATTGGAAGTTTAATTTCCTCCTCTGTCTAATAGGGCTAATATTCTCTGCCCCGTCTACCTTGTGATGTTGGAATGGAACAAAATAGTCATAGTTGAAACAGCTTTTGATAAAGGTAAGAAAGCTTTATAAAAGTATAGGGTATTATTTCTTCCCCTTGGTGGTCCCACTGAGTCACATTCCTGAAGGGTTGTGTATGTGTATATATGTATACATAGCTACAAAGAAACATAAATACATGTATACACAGATGCACGTGTATGCATATGTATATCCAATATCCCCTTGTCCTCTGGGAGCAAGAGTGTGCGAGGGCAGCACTTACAACACAGGTGTGTAAGTCCCGGGGTAGCAGTGACCTCGGCCTTACCTTAGTGCTGTCAGAGCTTCCAGACACATTGTTGGGATGATTGAATGAGCTTCATGTCTTGTTTGTTTCTGCCCTTGGATGACTTTGGTGGAAGTCCTTTCTAGGTATGGGATCTAACGGGGAGGGTAGGGTGGGCAGTGGGTGCCCTGGAGAGCCATGGCCACTTCCCCCGGCTCTGAGATGAAAGTATTTCATACTGATGTCCATTCTTTTTAGAGGGTCATTGCCAGGATTGTACCCTCAGAGAACGGGTAGTGGCCCTTCTCAATGGCTGTCTTCAATTCTTAATCTTTGTTTACCTCCTTCCCCATGTTGAAATGTTCAGGACTGAAGGTGTTCTGGGCACCTCCTTTCTGCTCTAGGGAAGGGAATCTCTTCCCAGGCCTTGGATTCTCCCCAGCGGGGAAGAACTGCCCACTCTTACAAAGGCTGCACTGTGTGCACGTCAGGATTGGGCTGGCCCAGGAGGGGCTCACAGCTCTGTGGTGCCAAAGAGAAAGTGTTAGTAGGAATAGTCCAACGGGAAGAAAGATTGTGAGTGGGTGTACTGTCAAGTCCTAGGAGGGGATTTCAGTAAAAGTGCAAAACGTATGTTGTAGTGTTCTCTCCACAGCCTAGGAGGCCCTTCCCACGTGGGCCATCCTCAGGGAGGATTAAGAAATCTGGATTCAAGAACCTGGTTTTACTGCCCAGATCTCTTTGCTTTGGAGAGCTCTTTCCTCCGCCATCTCATGGTTTTTTGAGGTGCCCGAGGTCTGAGGTTGAATCTGGGCTATGGGAAGCTTCCTCTGGGTCCTGTTCAGCACAGGCTGGAATTTGTCTTAAGTATTTAAGGGAAATCAGTGAGACCTAACAGTGGCAAGGGGCTGAGATAATACGTCTGTTTTCATTCTCCTTCCACTCCTAATAGTGAGCTCGTCAATGCTGACTGTAGACAGGATTTGCCTTTGGTTCCCATGGGAAGTCTGTGGGCCTGGAGGCGAAGGTGTGGAGCATTTCCATGGCAGTGTCCTTCTGGTCTTCGGCTCTTCTGTAGCTTCCAGAATAGTCCTTGGGATGCCAGGAACTGGGGATCTGCATTTAGGTCTGAATCTTGCCAGCTAGCCCTGAGAACTTAGGCAAGTTACTGCATCCCCTTTTCCTCTTATGTATTTGTGGAAAGACTTTATCAGTTATCACATGGTATGAAGAGTTATAGTATTGCTAAGTTTTGGTGCTTACATTGTGGCTAGCTTGATTTCTGTTGAGTGTATGTGGATAGGGAGGGAGAACCTCAACATTGAGTTTAGGGTCAGAAAGAAAGATTCTCTAAATTTGAAAGCGTGGTTGCTGAGGAGCATAGAGGGAAGGCAAGAGCACAGCAGGTACTTCAGAGTGTAGTCAGTTGCATAGACCAGACAGTAGAAGTTGGGGTTGGGCAGAAGGAGGAAAAGCTGGCTGGACCTTTTGTTAAAAGCTAAAAAGATGACTTGACTTTTCCAGTGGGAAGAGATGGTAACTTAAAACCTCTTTACAGTGCCTTACATTTGACCATTAGAGATTTGTTCCTTTGGATGAAATCCTGTCCTTTAGTTACCAGTCTCATTTAAATATAGATGTTTCTGGAAGGGGTAACATGTTAAACCATCTGTTCCTTTCTCTGTTCATTTTGTGTGCTAATAGCGATTCATAAATAACGGATCACAGTTTATAAAAGTCTTTCAAATCCATTGAGGTATTTGGTGCCCACATGTTTCTGTCAGGGAGCTGGATGAAATTCTAACTAATTAGTATCTGGGGAAATGAGAACTCTGACTTGGAAAGTCCTGGTCTCTTTGAAGCCCCATTGCTGGCCCTGTGCAATAAATCAGAATGTTGACAGTGAGAATGGTAGGTGCTTCTTTTGTTAGAATTTTCGTTTTTGTTTCTTTAGCTCTTCTCCGAGCAAAGTGACCTGTGAGGGCAAATCTGAAGTACTGTATGTGAAATGCTTGGGAAAGATGTCCTCCAAGGCTGGGCTTGTCGTTACTCTTCTGTGGTGGGTTTCTATCGCCATCTAGTGCTTTGCTGATGTCATGGCAGGTGCATGGCTCTAGCTCATAGGAGGGCAACGGTTGTAGTGAAGTGAGTCTTAAGGTGACAGAGTTGTTTTTTCTCAAACTGGGGTCTGTGGGTCATTGTGTTTCTTTCTAGAGGTTTGCGAGAATTATTTTCTTTACAAATCACCTGTTCTCAAATACTTTAGGATGGGGAAGAAAGACCTGACGAATAAATCCATAGCATGCCTTGTTATCTCCATGAATAGTTGCATATTAACAGATGTACAGAGACAGAACAATAATTGACCCCCAAAGAAGGGACCCCTCTAATGGCCTGGAGTCATCTGAGGGTAGGGGCCAAGTTGGCCTAGGAGACACCTGCTATAGGGGCACCAGTAAATCTATATTCAGGCCATCACTGATGGCATGATTTTAGGCACAGTGGCATCTGTAGGAGGAAGACATACACCCCACGGTCTTAGACAGTGAGTGAGTTATGGGATTCTTCTCATTACCACAGAAGTAGGTTGCCTGAGTGGGGGGGGGGTGTATATCTGTAAGAGACAAGTACCAACCTGGTCCTTCTCTAGAAACAGGGCTGGATTTTGTTTTTAAAGGATAGTTAGGACACGTGGTGAGGTAAGAGCATTTTAAGGCATGAAGCAGAACATTAAAAATCCATTTATAGGCCCCATCCTTAATATCTCCAGTGAGGGTTAGAGTCAGGGACCCTAACTGAGGGACAGGGTGTACATGGACCCTAATTTTAGAATAGTTCCCATTCAGGCAGAGCTTCCTGAGATACAACTCTTGCCTCTGAGGATGAGCTACAGAAGATGGACTTGGAAACAAATTGTTTGCTGTTGGTAACCCTACGTGTAAGGCATCAGCAAGCATCCCTTGTCCTAGACGTCACCTGGCTACTTACTGTTGAGCTGTGGTGGGGGTGTGTAGCAGTGTCGGCCAAGGTTAAATCGAATATCCACACAGAAGGTCGTGTGCTTTGAGCCTTTCTGTTAGGAAATGAGAGTCAATTTAATAAGGTGGAGTCTACAGGCCTAAGAGAAGACTGATGATACCCTTCATTTGTATTTCATTTTCTCATTTGCTTTTAGCAACAGCTGTGTGCATGAAAATTTGTGTGAGTCAAAATATGCTTTTACATCTAACTATTTAAAGGAAACTATGGTTGGTTCTTTTGAAAAGCAAAGATCTTTTTGCAGAAGAAAAAACCCCAAATGGTTCAACTTGATAATCTAGGAGTTGGCTAAGCTATGTTCATTAAGGAACTCTGTTATTACAGACCTGCCATGCTTAGGGGAGTACAGAAATCTGTATAGTCCTTGAGCAAGGAATGGATTGGCTTGTAGATCTCTCTCTCTCTCTCTCTCTCTTTTTTTTTTTTTTTGGAGAACATGTGAGGCTGGGAGTGGGGAGGGGAAAGGAAGGGAAAGGGCAGAAGGAGAGAGAGAATCCTAAGCAGGCTCCACACCCAGCATGGAGCCTGAAGTGGGGCTGGATCTAACAACCCTGAGATCATGACCTGAGCCAAAATCAAGAGTTGGGCCCTCAACTGCCTGAGCCACCGAGGGGTCCCAGCTTGTAGATTTATTGCAGCAAAAATGCACACCCCTTGAGTTACAAAACCCTAAATCATGAATAGGTTTCCAGAATAACCCTCCAAAATTAAACTTATGATGTAGGTTAAATAATATTTGTATTGAAACAAGTGAAAAGGGTACTACTAGAGTATTCAAAATCAGAAAGGAGATAACAAACTCAACAGGAATATATTTTTGGTTATCATTAAGATGTTCGAGTAAACGCACTGTCAGAGAATGATGAAGAGACACTTTTGTAAAGATTGAAGGACACCAGAGATCTGAGAGGTTGGTGGCACTGACCCTTGTGTCTAAATGTGTAGCCTTGTGTTTGAGTAGATCTATCCTAGCTTTTACTTCTCAAATGTGGCCATTTCTCCCCTGAGAATTGAAACTGAGTAAGAGATTCTTCTGGACTTAGTAGGTAAGATCTAGAAGAGAAAGATGGAAGAATACAGTTGGGGAAAAAAATGTTAAAGAAATACCTTGAGGTTAGCAACTGGCCTGTAGGTAGAGAAATTAAGAAAATCAACTCATGAGAGTTTGCACAACTTCCCTGATTCCTGAAGGAAGTGAGACTGTGTGCACTGATTCCCATGTTGGCTGACAATTATTTACGTTAAAGGAAAATAGCATTTATTTAATGATTTTTGAAAATCCTCTGCAATTTTTCCCCCCATAGCAACACGATACTGTGGTTTGGGAAAATAATTTCAATTCAGGAATTTTCTTTAAAATCAAAATCTAACCCCCCTCTTCAAACCCCTTTAGGATTGCTGTTTTGAGTCCTAACCCAGTGAAGAGCCTAGCTTGGGCTTCTCAGGGTGACATCCCATTACAATCCCACGGCAATCAAGCTTTTCACAAGTATCCAGCTGGCTTTTTGTCTCTATATGTGTCAAATAGGCAGGCAGCTGTGAGCCATCAAATACACATTGGGGTCATTTGGGAACTAATCTTTATAAGAATGAAAAATGGGTTTGAGTGTTTATTGATTTCTTCCCTGCGATGTGGAATGAGGAAGCTCTGTCAAGTAATGCAGTGGGTCCTTAAAGTGGGGTCCAGGACCAGCAGTATCCAAGGGGTGCACGTGGGAGCTTGTTAAAAATGCATTTCTGGAGCCCTGCTCCAGACCCACTGAATCAGAAACTCTGGGTGCAGAGCTCAGTATCTGTGTTAGTAAGTCCTTTGGGCGATTGGGGTGAACACTCAAGCTTAGAAGGACTGACTAGTATGTGGGTGGGGGGGAGGGGGCTGGGGAGGGAAGCCAGTTCAGGACCACTCCCTCCGAAACAGCGACATTATCAGATGGCTGAAAGAAGTTGGAAAGGAACTTTAAGGATGATCTTCCTCGGGGTTAGGAGATAAATACAGCTTGAGGGAGAATGGAGGTGGATGGGAAGAGTGCTATTGACTCTCTCTTGGGGGTGAAGCTAAAAGGGTTAATAAGGTCACAAAAGCTCTGAAAACCAAGAATTTCACTGTAAGTTTGGCACCAACATTTTTTCATGGCAAAACCTGTCTGGAATTCATGAGGCTATTTATTATTTATCATCATTCTGTTTATCCCACTCGGAGTGCATATTTGTGTTTTGCCTTGATAATACGTTTGATTATGGGGTTTTGTGGCCCCAGATCCCATTGGAGCTCTTGGTAACGCAACCTCTCTGCTTTCTAAAATTCTGAAAAATTCTCTGGTCTGAAGCTTATCTGGCTCTAGGCTTTAACTTAAGGGATTGTGGATCCGTAGGTTTAAGAATCTGTGGTCCTTTCTCAAAAGCAGCCAACTGAGCCAACTCCTTTTTCTCCCTTCTCTCTTTCTCCTGTAATGACCCAGCTGTTTGAAGTACAGGGGTTCTCTAAGCCAAGGTCTGATAGCTCCAACCCCAGTACTAAGGATTGCTCCACAGAGGAGGCAATGGGTCTGGGAGCTGCTCTAGAGCTCAGAGACCCAGCTTTGCTTCCTAGATTGCAAATTCCTTGAGTGCAAGACCATAGCTTACATTACTTTGAGCCCCAGTACCCTGCACACAGCCTGGTGTGCTAAGTGAATGGGAGAGGCCTTGTGATGGGAAGGTGTAAGCTCGAGTGATGGAAGCAGTTACAGTTGCCAGAGGTGAGGGTTATGCTTTGCTGCCATCTTACTAGGCCGCTCAACCATCAGAGCAAAGATGAACTGGAAGTGAGTGAAGAGATGACCTTCTTTCTCCTTTTTATTTTATATTTTTTTAAAGATTTATTTTATTGAGAGTGCGTGTGATCATGAGTTGGGGCGAGGGGCAGAGGGAGAAAGAGACTCTGCGCTGAGTGTGGAGTCCCATGTGGACCCTGAAATCATGACCTGAGCTGAAATCAACGCTTAACCAACTGAGCCACCCAGGCGCCCCTCTACTCAGATCTTATTTGTGTATAATGTCCTTTTTCTGTTCCTGGATCTTATCCAGCATACATTTAATCATCATCCAGCTCCTCTTGCCTGTGACAGTTTCTCAGATTTTCCTTGTTTTTAATGATCTTGACAGTTTTGAAGAGATTGGTCAGGTACTTTGTAGAATTGCTCTCCGGACTTTGATGGTGTTCTCCTGACTAGCCTGGGGGTATGGGTTTTGGGGAGGAAGGCCACAGAGGTGCAGTGCCATTCTCATCCCCTCATGTCGGGGGTTATTCTTCCTTTTGACAAGGCCATCCTAGGCGTGGTTGTCCATTGCTTGTCATGTTCTTTCTCTTTATAGCCGGACCCCAGGCTCTCACTCTCTGGGCTATGCTCACCTCTCCAGAGTTCAGAGTTGGCTTTGGCTGGCTCGGCTGTGCTTCCTCGGCAGGTATGGCCAGTGACAAAACCCAGCTCAAACCCAATTCAAAAAAGGAATTTCTTCATTCTCTCTCTCTCTTTTTCCCTTACAAAACCCAGAAGGCTAGTTTCAGCTATGACAGGATCCAGAAACTCAATCACAGTCATTAGGAATCTGTCTCTCCTATTTTGGCTTTGTTTCTTCTGGGTTGGCTTCATTTTTAGGCTGGCACTTTCCAAAATTTAGAAAAGATGATTCCTAGAAATTTCAGAATCTTTATATAAGCTTTTGAGCTGGGATTTTCAGGAGGGGAAGAACATGCTTTGATGAAAGTCTAGTGGAAAACCCAGGGAAGGGGTTGCTGGTCTCCGTTTAGGTTGGATGCTTGATCCAGAGTCCTCAGCAAGGTCTGCGCTGCCCGAATGGCCAGGCCTGTTTCAGGGGCTCATTCCCTGCACTTGAGGGGCAGAGCTGGCCCCATGCAAACCACGTGGACGGCAAAGCAGAGAAGGGAGAGAAGAGATAGTGCGTTATCCAAACTTGTTTGTTAAAATAGAAATAGAAACATGTGCAGGGGGTACTCTGAGAGCAAAAAATGTTTATTCAGTGCTTACCATGGTAGGCCAGGCATTTCTCTAAGCATTTTACATGTACTAAGTTCTGTACTCCTCAGAACCACCCGAGGAAATAGACACCATGGTTACCTTAATCTTACAGACCAGGGAGCCCAGGCACAGAGGGAACTTGTCCATAGTCCCACTGATAAATGGTGTCAGATTTACCCTGGTGCTCTGACCCAAGGTGTTCGTACCCATCTTATGATGCTGCCTACGGAGAATGCATTGGATGGTTAGCGCGGTGTGTGCTGTGGTGTCTGGCCCAGACCTTCCTCCAGGCAAGGTGTTCATTCATTTACTCATGTCTGCACTTGCTGGAGGAGTTGGCTGCTAATTGCTTCTGGAGTCCCTTGCTTCTAATTACCCTCTGTAGAAGGAAGCGGCCTAGCCAGAGTTTGCTCTGTTCTTGGGGACAGCCTGTAGCCAGGGACTGGGTGATGCACAGGTCCAAGGGCCTGGCCTCTGTAGGCCGAGCCAGCTCCAGAGCTCCCCGTGAGACCAGTCAACATGTCCTTCTGCCCAGCATTGCTTCTCTGTAGGGCCATCCCAGCTCCAGACCTCCCCATGACACCAGTCATTGTGTCCCCCTGCCCAGCATTGCTTCTCTGTAGGGCCATCCCAGCTCCAGAGCTCCTCGTGAAACCAGTCAACATGTCTCTCTGCCCAGCGTTGCTTCTCTTCCTCCCTTACAGTGTTGTTCCCCAGAACACTCCCAATAAAACTCCTTCCTGCACACAAATATCAGTCTGAGACCGTTTCCCAGGGAACCTGACTCAAGACAACTGGTTGCTCTTCCTCTTTGTGTCTTCCACAGAGTCTAATGAAATGGAATCACTGTCTGAGATACTCCAGGATGAATGGATGAAGAGATGTAGACCTTTCTCTAGGGCTGTTCACATGAGACCTATTGACCTCATCCCTTCCCTAGCTCCCGTCAGTAGGGTACGTGGTAGGTAGATCCCTACCATCTGATATAAAATTCCACTCCTCCCTATATCATCACTCTCAATCCTTCTTACTTTGCCTTATTTTCCATTTTCTTACCATAACACTTGGACCAAAGATTTCCTTCTCTATGTCTATTACCTATCCATGGATAGATACATGGCAAGCTACAACTGTCTTTTATAGAAGTTATCTATAGACAATAGGGATATTTACGTCTCTCTCATATATTTTGCAAGCACTTACACATTCCTCCTCCCATCCCCAATAGTATACACGTTCCATGAGAGGCAGGATTTCTCTTTGGCTCCCTGGTGTATCCTCAGTGCTTCTATTAGTCTCTTGCTCACACGGGGTACTCATTAAATATTTGTTGACATGAGTAAGAGATAAAACAAACAGATTAAATAAAGAGAGGGGGCAAAAAGGCAGTTTGCAGAAAGATGGCACAGGGAACATTGGCTGCAATCCTGTGGGACATGCATGCCATGTGGGGCTCAGATGACGACCATGCCTACACAGCGGGCCCCTNCCCCCCCCCCGCCGGAAAGGGCTTGCACCTCATCTTGACTCCTAGACCCCTTTCCAATGGGCAATCTTGAGTCTGCTAATTACAAGGTATATGATCTAGACAAACCAGTTACCCTTTCAGACATAATTTTTTTTTATCCGAAAAGTGGGGATTATGTGCTTCTTACCTAATAGGAACTAGATATGATCCTGCCCATAAAGTCCTGGGAGATGCACTCAGAGTATATGCTTCGTAAATACTACCTCTAATTGGTTGTGGTATTTGTGGCAACACTAGGAGATGGATAATCTGTTGGGGGATTTTATAGACAGGATTTGTGTTCTGGACTGGAGATTGCACAGGATGATGGCTCTTCTTAATTCCAAGTCTGTGGCTTTGGGTGACAATCTGAGTGGAGGTTAATTTTCTAACCAGAGCAAAGCTCTCTGTGTTTTGATCTGCGTAGGGCATTTTTCCGTAGAAACCCATAGAGGTCATTTTGCAATACGGTGCAGTGATTGAGTGTGAACTCTGGAGCTAGGTCACTTGGGTTCAATTTTTGGCCCTAGCTGTGAGGCCAGGCGGTTATGTAACTGACTCAAGTTCTTCATCTGTGAAATGGGGATTATATAAAAGGGACTAAGTCTGCTGTGCTCTGTTTTTTTTTTTTTTTTTTTGGAACTGAGAGGTGTCTCTTTGGGCAAGCTCATGGACTGGTACTATCGCAGTTGTCTTGTGAGTGCCCATCTATTATAAGTTCTCTGGACAAGAAAGCGAGACGGCACCAATGGGGTTGTAAATAATGTGTTTAGAACTGGGCGGCACAGCCAGTCGATACAGCTAACTAATGTTGGTTTTCTGAAGCCATAGAAAGGAATTATCCCGAACTGCACCATGACAGACCTCCCTGCAACCTGGCAGGGGCTCTCTTTGGATGGGCAGAAGACTCCTGCCACCAGCCAGAGCTCATCTCCTATCAGAAACCGAGGAGACTTGAGGCTTCCCCCTCCCCTGCCATCTCCCCAGCTTGAGGTCCTCTGTTGCCGTCTCTGGGCTTTGTAGTGAACCAAGGTCTTTAGGATTTATGTGTCGAGAAACTCCGTTCTATCAGGTCTCCAACTTGATGATTTGTAGGACCACCTTGGTTCTAAGCCGTTCTGGAGTCCACATTTCTTGTTTCCCCGGCAATCCTTTTTTAAAACCTTCTAAAAGGAAGATAAGCAGCTAACTGGTGAGTGTAAATCTCGTGGGTCCTGTACAACACACTGGGTGGTTATTTTGCTTACAAAGCTAGGACCTGACTCTGCTCTTTTCCTGCTTCTCTTTAAATCTGTGAGAAAGACAAAGGGGATTAGCTCTGCTTGAGGTAAGCAGACTGAAGAGGACCTGCTTCAGTAGATTAGCCCTCGGGCCCAGATTCTTCACCAGCACCTGTTGGGATATGTCAGGGTGACCTGGACTGTAGGTATGGCTCTCTGCATTTCGAGAAGATGTAAGAAGGAAGTCCAGTCTTGGCCAAGACTTAGGTTGGTGAAATGATTTTTTGAGAGGTGAGGTTAACTTTTAACATGGGTGCTTCCCTGAAAGAGAAAAAAATTCATGTCTTCAAAATTCTAAGTGGTCTTTTAGCTGCCTTGAGGCCAGTGGTGGTGTTCCCGCCTTGCCCACGTACATCTGGATAGGGACGGGAGCTAGTAATGTGCAGATATAAATGTGAGGGGTCCCTGGATCCGAGGGCTTTGACTGGACCCCAGCCACCCTTCATGGTTCAGCATCTTCAACTCTGTGTTGGGGGCCTGCTGAAGCGAGAAGCACAGATCTCCCCCTCTGTAAAGTGGGGTCTCTCTTGCCCTTGACAGGTCTGTGGCATCATCTCTGGGAACCAGAATTCTCTTCAAAGGTGAACTGAAGCAGAGCCATTAAATTTGTGCTGTGTCTGCAGGCAACACTTGGGTAGCAAAAGTATTGGGGGGGGGGTAGAAGAAAAGAGGGCTGTGTCTCCAAAGGGTGATATTATTCCAAGAGGTTAGCGAAGATTTCTCATGCATTTCAGAGCTGTGGAATGGCAGAACCTTGCCACTTGCTTTTAGAGCCTGCCAGTTGAGGCTCTCAAGGTCAGATTGCCCTTGCCATCCCTCAGTGCCCATCAAAATAGTGCACACATAACAAAGACTGCAGCTGCTTCACTAAGCTCTGCTGCGCCCTGGGCTTTTTTTTTTGGGTAAACTGCTGGAGGCTTCTTTGCCTTTCTCTGGTGCAGCAGAATCTCCTCCATTTCCCCGCTGATTAGGAGAAGACAAGGATTTGTGGTAGATGACATCAAAGTGAAGTTGAAAGCATTGCTAAAGACAATTATTCTCTAAACTCTCCTTCATTTCCTTTTCTCTAGACTAACGTGGTTTCTTCTGAAATCTCTGTACAGCCACGTCTGTCCGTCTTCAGGCACAAACTTCCACTCGGCGTTTCGCTCTGGTTAAGCATTTGATACTTCGTGTTTCTACTGTTATAAGATCTCTTAAATTGGTCTTTTCATTAAATGTTTTTAAATTAATAAAATAATTTTTATGGTGAAAGGATTATGTGATCGGGAGAGAAAACTTGGAGCCTAACAGAATAGAAAAGAAAAACATCAGGAATCCCAGCATCCATAGATAACAGTAAGACCTAAATAACACACCAAGTTCGGGATAGATGTGGGTGTGCTCTGGCTCCGTTCAAATCTCTGTGGATCAATCAGATTGCTCCCCAGTCTGGGCCAAAGGACTTTAATGTTAGGTATGCCATGCTGGGGTGGGGGGAAATCATGACCTGTAGTCTCACTTGAGGGCTGGGATACTTATTAATTTTTCTCCCCATAGGTTTTATTTAATGTTATTTTGTAGCTTCTTTGAGGTGTAATTGATAATAAACTACACCTATTTAAAGTCTACAACTTGTTATATATGTATACATGTATATACACACATTCTTGATCTTAATGGTTTCAGATACATTTATACACATACATATATACACGGATATGCATCTGTATCTGTATATACATACATATGTATGTTTGACACCATCACCAAAACCAAGTTAATGAATGAATGTAGTTATCACTTGCGCAAGCTACCTCATGCTCCTCCCCTAGCCCAAGGCAACCATTGCTTTCTATAGATCAGGTTGCATTTTTTTTTTTAAGATTTTATTTATTTGACAGACATAGCGAGAGAGGGAACACAAGCAGGGGGAGTGGGAGAGGGAAAAGCAGGCTTCCTCCTGAGCAGGGAGCCTGATGCGGGGCTCAATCCCAGGACCCTGGGATCATGACCTGAGCCAAAGGCAGACGCTTAACTGACTGAGCCACCCAGGCACCCCTAATTTTTGAGAATTTTATGGAATCTTATCTTTTTTTAATTTAAAATCAATCAACATATAGTGTATTATTTTCAGAGGTAGAGTTTAATGATTCATCAGTTGCATATAACACCCAGTGCTCATTACATCATGTGCCCTCCTTAATGCCTATCACCCAGTTACCCTACCCCCTCACCCACCTCCCCTCTGGCAACCCTCAGTTTGTTTTCTAGATTTAAGAGTCTCTTATGGTTTGTCTCCCTCTGTGATTTTGTCTTTTATTTTTCCATCTCTTCCCCTATGTTCATCTGTTTTGTTTCTTAAATTCCACATGAGTGAGATCATATAATTGTCTTTCTCTGATTGACTTATTTTGCTTAACATACTACCCTCTAATTCCATTGACGTCGTTGCAAACGGCAAGATTTCATTCTTTTTGATGGATGAGTAGTAAGGAATTGTGTCTTTCTCATTAGAATCTGTTTTTTTCCCCCCCTGGTTTCTTTCACTCAGGATCATTATTTCCAGATTCCCCCATGTTGTGTAAATCCATAGGTCACTCCTTTTTATTGCTGAGTGGTATTTCATTGTAAGAACATACCACAATTCCTGTCCGTTTTCCTATTGGACATTCGTATGGTTTCTGGTTTTTGGCTATTATAAGTAAAGCTGCTACGAACATTCATGTATGTCTTTGTGTGGACATGTGCGTTTGTTTCTTCTGCATAAATACCTAGGAGTGGAATGGCAGGGTCCCATGGTAGGTGTAGGTTCGTGTTTTGAGAAACTGTTTTCCAAAGAGGTTGAAGCATTCTGTGTTGCCACCAGTAGTGTGAGATTCCCAGTTGCTCCACATTCTTAAAAACAGTGTGATCAGTCTTTAAGTTCTAGCCATTCCAGTGGAATCTCCTTGTAGTATCTCATTGTGGCATTACTTGGGACTAATGGCCCTAATGACTAACATTGTTGAACATCTTTTTATGTGCTTGATTGCCCTTCACATACCTTCTTTGGTGAAGTGCGTGTTCAAATATATTTCCTGTTTTTTAAAAACCATGTGGTTGTTGTAAAAGTTCCTCCTCTGTTCCTGATACCAGTCCTTTAGCAGATACATGTTTTGATAAGATTTTTTCCTCCCAATCTGTGTCTTAAATCTTCAAAATACAGATCTTCCTTGACTTAAAATGGGGTTACCTCCTGATTAAAAACCCTTCATAAATTGAAAATCTCGTAAGTCGAAAACGCATGTAATACCCCTGACTTACCAAACATCCTCCTTATAGTCTGCCCTCCTTGAAAGTACTCCGAACACTTACATGAGCCTACAGTTGAGCAAAATCCTCTAACGCAAAGCCTATTTGATAAAGTGTTGAATATTGCATGTAATTTATTGAGCACTGTACTGAGCGAGAAACAGAATGGTTGTGTGGGTCCAGAATGGTTGTCCGTGTATCGATTATTCACCTTTGATCATGTGGTTGACCGGGAGCTGTGAAGGTTGCCGCCTGTGTCATAAGGACCATATTGCGCATTGCTAGCCCAGGGAAACCATCCAAATTCAAATTTCCAAGTATGGTTTCTACTACACGTGTGCGGCTTTCACACCATTGTAAAGCTGAAAAATTGTAAAACGAAATATTGTAAGCGAGGGACTGTCTATAGATGTCTTCAGGTGAAGTTCAGTGTATTGATTCTTTTCCTATATAAGAAATCTCTGCCAAACTAAGATCATGAAGATTTTCCTCCCATTTTCTTCTATAGGTTTAATAGTTGTAGTTCATATTTAGGTTTACAATCCATTTTAAGTTAAGTGTTGTATATGGTATGAAAAATGGCAGTTCATTTTTATACATAAGGATATCTTACCAATGACTCCATCAGATATTGGAATTGTGGTTTAATAGCAGAGGTGGGGGAAGTTTCAATTGAGAACACATATTCCATTTCTTTCGGACAACAGAATGTATTCAAATAACAGCTTGCACACTCTGAAGAGCTTGCAAACCTCAAAGGAGAGAGGACTTAAAAAAATGAGTTCTTATGGGGAAAATTATGGGAAAAAATTTAAAAACCTATGCCATTATCAAGTAAACATATATATCCACATATTTTAAAGAAAGTGGAAATCAATACATATGTATGTTTGTCCTTTTAAACTTATAATCAATTTCCATATACTTAAATATTCTAGATCGCAACTACTTTCATAACCTATCACGTTATACTTACTTAACCAACTCCCTATGTTTAACAACTCAGTTGTTTCCAATTTACAACATTAAAATGGAGAGATTGATATTTTTGTATGTATTTGGACTATTTTCTCAGAATAAATACCCAGAAATAAAAATATTGGTGAAGGGTCAGAAGAACATTAAGATTTCTGTAGGGACAAATCACGGTGTGGGAAGCTTGAACTTAGAATCCTAGTAGCAGTAGATAATAGTACTCATTTTATCACATACTTGACCACAGTAGGCATTATTTAAAAACAATTTTTTTTTTGCCAAGTTGATAGTGTTAACATTTTATTCTATCTTATCTTACATTTCTTGATTACCAGTGATTTTGGACTCCTAAAATATGGACTTTTGGGGGGCCATTTCTATTTACTCTCTTGTAAGTTATCATTCTTTTATGGAATCAGTATTTAGTGGTGGTTCACTAAGTGTGGAGCATTCTGCCGAATCAGAGACTGTGAGAGACCATCCTGCCCTAATGGAACTTAAGGCTTGATCCTGTCCTTCTTGTAATTAAAAAAAAAATCAAAATGGTCCTTCTTATTGACCTATAAGATCTCTTTATACTAAGAATTTTAAGTCTTTGTTGTATATGTTGCAGATTTCCTTAACTTGTCTTTTACCTTAAAATTTCCTTCATGGTGGTTTTTGGTGTAAGGAAGCAATATACAGAAATGTAGGAAAATTGTTCTTTCTCTGGTTTATTTTCTTCCTTTAAAAAAATTTTTTTTTTAAGATTTTATTTATTTGACAGAGAGAGAGACAGCCAGCGAGAGAGGGAACACAAGCAGGGGGAGTGGGGGAGGAAGAAGCAGGCTCCCAGCAAAGGAGCCTGATGTGGGGCTCGATCCGAGAACACCGGGATCACGCCCTGAGCCAAAGGCAGACGCTTAACGACTGCGCCACCCAGGTGCCCCCATTCCTTTAAAATTTTTCTTACAAAGGTGTTCTAAATTCTGGATCACAAATTCATTTGTATTCCTTCTAAGTATACTCTCCTGAGTATAGCGCTTACATTTAGCAATTTAGTGCATCCAAACTATGTGTTGTTGTATATTATAAAGTAATGATTTATTTTCTTAAA
The DNA here is from genome assembly GCF_017311325.1 of Ursus maritimus. NCBI lineage: Eukaryota > Metazoa > Chordata > Mammalia > Carnivora > Ursidae > Ursus > Ursus maritimus. The sequence goes on from NW_024425564.1 coordinate 28,682,522, forward strand.
GTAGTTAGCTGGCTATTTTCGCACCATTTATTAAATAATCCTTCCTCCTACTGCATGATTAGTAATGCTACCTTTATCATGTATTAAGTTCTTTTTGAGTAGATACATGTTAGATTCTACTTCCAGGGTATTTGTTACCCTATCAGTTTTCATGTGTGTACTACATTGTTATGTGGTGTCCTATGATGTTTTGTTATGGAGGACTGCAAGTTCACTTACGGTCATCCAAACTGTGCTAGAAGCTGCTGGAGTTCCAGTAGACTCCAGTGATTGTAGCGTTTTTGTGATGTCACTGAAGATCTTAATATTAAATATTTTATGTTTTTAAAAAGGAGCTTTGCTTCTGACTACAATGTATTACAAGTTTGTTGTAAAGATTTGGAAAATCTAGAAAGGCACAAAGGGAAAAGTAAAAAAAAAATCTCCCCAATTCCATCACCAGAGATACCTGTTTAAAATGTAGAATCCCCATATTTCCAGTCTTTGAGATCTGTGTACAATATGTGTGTTATATTACCCTGCAGATAGTGTGACTTTTATTCCAAAGTATCTCAGTGGAGCATTTTCTATGTCATTAACTACCTTTAGTCTTTTAACACACGATTTTAATGATTTCATGTGATATATTGGATGTATCATAACATATGAAATCAGTCCTCAAGATCATTTGCAATTTTTTCTATTTAAAATGGCCACGATGAACATTCTTGGGTGGTTAGGGTGGACTTTTTCTCCTTTCCATCCTTCTTTTCCTTCTTTCCCCAGCCTTGGTCTTTTGGCAAACTGGAGAATAGTGGCAGTTTTGATAGCCTGAAGGTATAAAACGTATCCCCCCAAAACTCGTCAAGAGTAGACAACGACCTCGTAGTTGTCTTAGGAGTCAGGTTACCAGGTGGAATTCTAGAGTTATACTGTGTCTTGGGTTCGGCTTCCTAACTGGGTTGTCCTACCTATAACATGTGGATGATATGGTCACAAAGATTCACTATAAATTTCTTAGCTCTGTGCTTGACACACTGAAAGTTTAAAATAACTAGCAATTAATATTAATATTAGGAGAAAGTAAAAAACATTTTTGAGGATGTTCTGTGAAAATTCTGGTGGATTAAAAGCCACCTCCTAAAATCCAGAGAACTTTGAGAGGGTCTGCCAGACTTACTGGGACAGCTGGAAACCTGTGTGTAGGGTGAATACCTAGAGACCTGGTTTGTCCTGAGGGAAAAGGAGGAGGAAGATCAAGCAAATAAGGGAATTCCCAAATAGGCACTTGAAGTGGACCTGATTTTGAAAATCTTCAGGCGTATATCTGATTACTCCTCACAGTAAATTTCTAGAAAGAGAAATGACTGAGTCAAAGGATATCAGTTTCGAGCACTATACTTACGAAAATCTGATTTGGGGGCACCACGGCTCCTACAGCATGCTACACTTGAGAGCCATGTTGGGAGCTGGCGGCTGACAAATGGACAATGTTGTCAAGGGGCTGGTGTGGAAGTGCGCCGCCCCGAAGCTCCATGATTCTCCCATCTGTACCATGCCTTCCCTGCCCCCACCCTCAATCCAGTACACAGTAATATTAAGACGTTTAAGGGAAATCCTGTCCATGTATACTCCTTGTTTATATATATTTTTTGTAATTTTTTACTTGAATTCCAGTTAACATACAGTGTTATGTTTCAGGTGTACAATGTTTTAAAAAGCAATCTTAACAAATTGAGTGGATCCCATATAACTAAGGGCATCAAGATAGCCAGCTCAGAAGTCTCAACACACTGGTCTTAAACAGGAGACCTGTGCATGCTCTTGAACCTGCCACATAAAACTTTCTTTTCCTGTTGGCCCTACACAGCATCTCAGCCCAGTTCCATACACTTGTCAGCTATTCGACTATGAATCACATGTAGGTGGCTCGCTGCTTGCTGTTCATTTTTAAACTTCACATTGTCTTGACGCACTCTGCCTTTAGCAGGCATGCTGAGCCCTCAACCCCAGCTGCCTAGACTCCTGGTCTTGAGGGGGCTCCTGGGAGAGAGAGGTGTGTGCAGTTCTCACACACCCTCTGCTCCTCCCTCCTGGTACTTGGGCTCTGCAGCGAATCCCATAATTCAGAGCTTTCTTCAAGTTCACAGGTTTTCCTGAGCTCTTCATTGTGTGACTGTAGCCTTTCCTCCCTATGAAGTGAATACCTTCTCCTTATTTAACCCAAATACTGCCCTCTCTCTGCAGGTGTCTCCAGCTTCTTTACAGTCTTTCTGGGTGCTTTTACAGCTGAATGCCTCCTTTCTGGGAGGCTCTTCACGAAGTGGTCAGCAGCAGCACCTGCTGAGCCTCTGAGCTCAGGATGGGCTCTACTCATAGACCTGTTCTCAGAAGCAGATCTAGTCCCCCATGCTGCCACTTCCGGCACCAAGCGTCATTGGAAATTGGAGCTAATGAAACAGAAGATTAGAAAAAAATACAGTAAAAACGAGGGAGAGGTCAGTACACAAAATGTGGGTCATCACCCGTTGCAAAATTCTTTGAAATTACTTTAGGTAACTCTGATTCACATGATCAGTTCTGAGTTTTTGTAACATAGTAGAAAAATACCATCACTCATTAGAATTCTTATTGTATCTGTAAAGGAGAAAAAAAGCAATTGCTTAGGAGAAGTAACTTTTTCTGGAACAGAGAGAAACTGCTCTCTTGGCCCTTATACAGAGAACCCTGTATACCATAGAGAACAGTGTCCTCAATAATATCTTCAAAGTCAATGTCACTCATTACATTCTGTAATGTGAGCCGGTGGTATAAACATGAAATACAATTTGGTGAGAGCAGTTCTGTCTGGGGCGGGGGAACCAGATAATTATATTCAGACTAGGGAAGCACCAATTTGACAAAATAGATCGATGTGGGCATAAATACTAAAAAAACCAAAACAAATCAAAACAGCTTATTGACCTGTAATTGACACACAGGAATTACATACATTTGACGTTTACAATTTGAGGTTTTGATACTCATTTTGAAATGATCACCACAACCAAGCTAATTACATATCCATCACTCACATAGTTACTGCTTTCTGCGTGTGTGTGTGTGTGTGTGTGTGTGTGTGTGTGTGTTGAGGGTAATTAAAATCTTCCCTCTTAGCAAATTTCAAGTATACAATATAGTATGATTAACTCTAGTCCCCATGCTCTAGAATTTACTCATCTTGCAAAATTGAAACTTTGTACTCTTTAACCAAAGACTTCTCCCCTCTCTCCAGCACCTGGCAACCACTGTTGCATGCTTCTAGGAGTTTCTCTGCCCCTGAGTTTGACTATTTTACATTGTACATATAAGTGAGATCAAGGAGCATAAATATAGAGAAAAAGAGACTGCCCTATCATCCTTCATAAATATTAAATCTCTTTAGCTAGGTTTTGATACAATTAAATATCAGTGACTTCAAGGTTTTTCTTTTCAGTAATAGCTGAAGAACAGGTAAGCCATGCTGCTGGCTGAGTGCAGACCCACATGCTTAACAGCTAAGCAGGGAATAGGTTTGACAGTTTGTGGAAGTTGAAGCCTAACAGGACACTTGCCACATGGAAAGCTCCCCAGTTTCCATTCGGGAGTAGGTGGAGTCCAGGCAAGGCTTAGACTCTTCCTGATTAATAGCTTCAGGTTTGCTCCAGCACATAGACAAATGGATAAAGGAGGCCCTTCATTTCCACTCTTAGAATTTCTACTCCAAGGAGAATGGCCCAATCTGTAGATCAGGGGATAGTCCCTGCAAAAACTGTAGGTTAACTATTTTATATATATTTTTTCATTCATTCAGTAATTATTGAGTACCATCTATGCATTTGGCATACATTCTTTTTTGTAAAAAATTAATATTTTATTAAAAATGGTACTAGGTGCCATAGCATAAATTCTTTTGACGTCTTTGGAGTTTGGCACTTGCATACGTTCTTTTAAAGTGTGTCAAATATTTTTAAATGAGCAGACACTCAGAGTAGAACTACTTGTGGGGCATCTGCAAGACTGTCTTTTGACATTTGAGGTTCTCATGCTTTCAAAACGTGTGGACCATTGCCAGAGGCCATACTACTGTAACTTTAGCTTGCAAAGCTTCAGAGAGGTTACAAAACATTTACTTTGACCATTAAAAAATCTTAGACTCTCACTATGCAAGCACTTGCATGATTACACTGCATGTATTGGAACTTGTCAATCAAATCAGTTGCCTTCATAGAACCTGGACACTGAGTGATCACCATGTCTTCATCCCAGCTTCTCTAGGACTCTGGTGACTGTTTGCCTCAGTGGACTTTCATGCTAATTTTTTACCGTTAACAAGGACAACTTAATTTGAAAATGGAAGGAAAACCTTCTGGGATTTGTCCTACAAACTGCCACCTAGGTTTTCTTTTTCTTTTTTTTTCCTCTTGACTTCCTGGCTTCTCTTTATCTCTTTTCCTGGGTTGGGGGGTGGGGTGGGGAGAGAATTTCTAGGCTGCAGGAATGCCACAGAAGTTCATTGGCTCGCCCTCAGGAATTGACCCAAGGAGTCTTGCTGTGACATTCTTGGGTTACTCAGGTATTCCAGCCACTATCTACTGGCATTGGAAAATAGATCTATGGAGTTGGTGGGTACCATCAATTTTTCTTTCTTTCTTTTGTTTTTAATGATTTTTTGAAATCTTGAAGCATTTGTTTGGGCTCTCTCTTCAGGAGAAAGCGTGTCTAGCCGTCTTTGCCTGAATAGGTCCCTGGCTTTTAGATCTTCCTCCTCCTCCTCTACTCCTCCCTCTTATTACTTGTTCAAGAGTGGCAGCCAGGGTTCAGTTGTTGTTTTGACAGGTTCTATGTCCTTCCCAAGGGCTCCGGGATTCCTTCTGAATTGCAAAGTTACGGATGTTCTATCTTCAGTTACAGGAGTCCTGCCCCAAAGGGCTTCTACAGTCCCTCCGCTTTCCTCTTGTCCACAGTCCTCTGCCTTGGCGCGAGTTCCCTTGTCTCTGGCCTGGAGAAGTTCATGAACATCTGCGTGAGAACAAGCTCAGTGTGTTTGCCCAATTTCCAAGATAACTCCTAAGCGGAAGAGTGGCAAACGTCCTAGAATATAGTCAACTGCCATTCACAACATTCTTTGGAATTCTGCCACTTCTTGGATAAGGTGTAGGTGTGAAAACACTGGTAATTCTTTGGTGGTGTTTCCATCGGAGTGATAAGCTGAGAACAACAATTTGGGATTTCTGGCAAGATTCAAAATGGTCACTTTATTATTTAAAATTTTTCAAAAATTTTCAAAAGACTTTATTAGCGTGAGTGATCGCGGGAGTGCGCATGAATGGTGGGGGAGGGGCAGAGGGGGAGGGAGGAGCTAAGCAGGGAGCCCAATGTGGGGCTCGATCCCAGGACCCTGAGACCATGACCTGACCCAAAGGCAGACGTTTGATAGAGCCACCCAGGTGCCCTGAAAATGGTCACTTTAAAGAGTCCATCTTCTACTCAAAGAAATAGGAGATCTGATGAAACTTTCATTTTTTGCTTTGAGTGTAAGCAAATAGAATTATATTTTTTTATATTTTATTTTTGTTTTCAGAAAAAAATTATAGCAGACATTACCACGTATAGTCTGTATTCTGTGTAAGAATTTACAAATATTCAGCAACATAAAAAGTGGAATTCTTTTTATGTTATCATTTCCCAAAGATGGTCATACTCAGTCATTTGAGACATTTTTCTACAGTTTTCCCCCTTCAACATATAATTGTTTTGTGTTGCTTTTGCTATAATTACTATCCTTATTTGTCTTAGAGTGGAAGGACCCTCTTTGGCAATTTGCCTTTTCACTTAGCTAGATGTCTTGGGCGTCTTTTTATCGGTACGTCTAATTGTATTTCATGGTGTTCAAGAGTTGCATTGCTCTCCGTGTGGATAAACCATGGTTTATTTAACCATCTTTGCACTGAAGGGAATTTGTGCTCTTTACACCTTGTCACTCACACTTTGCTTAGCATGGGAGTGCTTTCGAAGGCAAACTTCCTAGGAGAAGAAATGTGGTTCAATATATTTTTAAGTGGTTTTCCGGGTACATCTCCTCCACCAGTGGACCTGTATGCGCCCACCCTTGTCAACACGGGGCATCACACATGTTTAAAAATTACCAAATTGATAAAGAATAAAATCATATACCTGTTACTAAGGTATTCAAGGTGAAGAAAGTTAAAATTAGTAATGACTTCTGATAGAGGGAAAAAAAAATCCACATTTGAAGCCTGGATGACTGAAAGTTTGGAGGAACAGTTTTCTATCTTTAAGGTATTATTAGGGCACTTGAAGTTCAGTTGCTCTTTGCAATTAGGTAAGTTGGGAATATTTTTACACAATATATGATCTTTTTAAAAGATTTTATTTGACAGAGAGCCCGTGTGTGAGCTGGGGGAGAAGCAGAGGGAGAGACAGAGAATCTCAGGCAGCCTCCTTGATGAGCACAGAGCCTGACACGGGGCTTGATCTCATGACCCTGAGATCATGACCTGAGCCTAAACCAAGAGTCCGATGCTTAACCTACCAGGTCACCCAGGTGCCCCATAAGTTGGGGCTGCTGTGCCTGACACCACGCTGGCGTCTAGGAGGTGCTCAGTGACTATATACTTCTTATTTTCTGGGCGTGCCCCTGGTAAAGGGAGAGAATGAATGACAGACCTGCTACAAACCATCTGCTTTCCAGAATCCTAGAGTCTCAAAAATTAAAGATGAATCATGGTAAATTATATAGTTATTAATATAGGAAAGGGTCTTGTGCGCAGGCAGATTTGCTGACCCTCTGCTCCGAAGCTGTGCTGTGGGTGGGAGTGACGTGTGTATAAACAGGTAATTAGGACTTTCCATAGGAACTGCGGTAATACAAACATTAACAATCCGCTAGGTCCGTAGTGGAAGAAATCCCCAAACTCAGTCCTCTGTTCTTACCCAGTATTCCATGCTCCTAATAAAAATAACATTTAAAAAATCAACAGGACTATTAAAGTGGAGGAGTATTCATGTCTGATGTTCTATAATAGACTGTATACACCGACAGCATCTGTTTTTCTGTCTTCCTAAGGCCAGTTCCCACACTCGATCTGCCATGGCTGTTTCCCGTTTCTCATGGATTCTAAGCCAGAGATCCTTGACAGCTCAAGTCATTGGAAAACATATTTGGAAGGTGTACTGGTTAGCTATGGACTTCTGTCTCCTAACCCACTAAGAAAGAGGAGGGTCATCATTCCCGTCTTTCCTTTTAGACTATTGATGACCCTTTCCCATGCAGCAGTCCATGGGGAAGGTGGCTGTTCTACTTTAGTGAGGGAGCTTAGCTCATCAACACTTCTTAGTCCCTAATCCGTACTGTGTACCAACAATTGTTTTCACTAAGTGATGGCAGCATTAATTGGGGGATAACGAGCCCCTCCCTAATTACAAAGGAACATTGCTCCTTATCCTTGTTAGATGATCCCTTATAGATGAAGGGCCACTGAGAGAAGGCTGAGGACAGACACAGGATGGCAGCATGTAATATGTTTTTAACCTGCTTCTAAAGAGTTGTTTAATTAATATGAGATCAGCACATTTGAAGGCTTGAACAGGTGCAAACACACACTTGTAACCAGCTGTGTAATTGACCGCAGTGTAACAAGCTGGGGCTGAGGATACAGACCTCACTAATTACCTGCTCACCTCCTACCTGTGGCTGTAGGAGGGAAAAAAAAAAGCCTATTCTCTTTAGTGCAGAATTCTCTGAATCTATCAGGAAGGCTCTACTCCATCAGGATGAGCTTAAATTCTAGGTCTGAGCAAAAATTTGTAAATGGGTTCATTTCTGCTCCCTACACACCATAAATATTGCTTCTCTTTTTCCTTTTTTGCTTTTGTAGCCTTCCTAGAAATCTGGGGTTTGTATGGGTGTTGTATATGGCTGTGAGAGCCAAAGAATTCTGGAGTTCTGGGAGCCTTTAGGAGCAGCTGTCTGGTCTGGGGATTGGCAAATTGCAGTGCAGCGTCAATCCAGCCTGTGAGCAGTGTTTTGTAAATAAAGTTTTATTGGCACACAGCCACGCTCCTTTCTTTATGTATTGTCCAGGCTGTTTTTGTGCTACAATGGCAGAGCTGGGTAATTGTGTCAGAGACCGTATGATGCATGAAGCTGAAATTATTTACTGTCTGGCCCTTTATAGAAAACATCTGTTGACCCTTGAGATCGAGGGTTGAATTTTACGATGTCATTGCATGTTTCTGAACACCTCCAGAAAGAAACCATCTTACAAGCAGCCAATAGCATTAAGATAATTCTGATTTTATGATGTGGGGAAATTACCTTAGTGACTCACTTTTTCATTCCGGTTCTACCCTCCAGAGTCATGTATACTAGATCCAGGATCTCTCCAATAAGATCCTTCAAATATTTAACAACCGTCCTCCTCTTTCTCCGCTAAGTAGTTCCTTCTTCAGCTTTTCCTCATGTGGTGTGTTCCCCCAGGTCCTTTATCAACTCTGATTCTCCTTTGGTTCTGTAAGAGTTGGCCAGCGTTCCTTTAAAAACTGTGGTTCTGAATATTTTGAGAATCCGATGGAAGTTATGGAATCTTCCTGAAAAAAGACTCCATAATGTTACATACAATTTTGAGATTCATAGATTCTTAGAAGCAAATCTGTCAATTGATTCTTGCTGAGCCTGTCTACACAACATCAGCGCCCACTGAATGCAATGTTCCCTCCAGATGCATACAGTGCAAGGAGAACAAGATGTATTCAACATAGAGACTTAAGACAATTTAGCCTTAGAAATTTTATCTCATGTAGATCTTGTCAGCAACCAAAATCCCCAAATCTTGTTACCTGTGCTTCTGTTTCAGCATAGATCCTCTTGCTCTTTTGCAAATAAAAATTTTAATCTGAAGCCAGCTCTTCGTGGTTGTTCTTATTAAGTGAGGTGTAGCCCACTGTCTATTCTTTCAACTTTTTGTGCCTTAACCCCATCTCCTCATGTACTTGTTCTTCTTCCAAGATTTATTACCTGCAAATTAGATACAAATGTAATTTCTTGTCTGTCCAAACCATTGACAAAATTGCTGAAAGACAAAACTGGGTAGGGTTGTACCATGGCTTTGAAGACAGTTGCCAAGCTTGATGTCTTTCCATTAATCGGCTACTTTACTAGATCCAATTCACATTATATTATATTCAGTTTCTCCCGAATTGTAATTTCTCCTTACAGGAAATCTGAATTTTATTTTACTTTACTTTTAAAAGATTTTTGAGAGTGCATGTGCAAAAGCAGGGGGAGGGGCTAAAGGACGGGGTGAAGCAGACTCCCCACTTAGCAGGGAGCCCCATGCAGGGCTTGATCCCAAGACCCTGGGATCATGACCTGAGCCGAAGGCAGATGCTTAACTGACTGAGCCACCCAGGTGGCCTGGAATCTGAATTTAAAAAATTTGCTTCTAAATATTTTTTCTTTCCTAACACAGTAGATGGGGGTGTAGGTTCTAGTCTAGTTCCTGCTCTGTCACAGTGCCTGGCTTCAGTTCATCACACAGTTGCTCCTTTATTTATGGCCCATCTCCTTGACCACCATGCAGGCTCCACAGGAGAAACTTTACATTTGTGGTTCACCCATCCCCTCAGTCCAGAAGAGTAGCGTGGGACATACTAGATGTTCAGTGGGTATTGTGTATTACAAAATCTAAAAAGCCATCAGTCGTAAGCTATACAATTATTTCACATGCCACTAAAAACACTGCATATTAAATTATGACACATGCTGAGATATTAATGAAAAGCTATATCCTTGTTTCAGGGTTGTTAAAATGGGAAAAAATGTGTACCTTTAATGTGTACCTAAATGTGATCTTATGATGATGATTTTCAAGGCTTAGCTAACATTTCGTATCAAGTCAAAATCAAATCACAAACCTTTATTGAGTAATTGCTACAAGCATTATTCTGGTCGGTGCTTGGTTCAGGTTGTCCCTGATTATCCCACCTTGGGGCATTCCCTCCTCTCGCATCCCCCCAGCTGTAGAAACTAAGTCTGGCAACACAATTTAGGACTTAATTATATGCTGCCTTTTACTGATCACCATTATTTCTAGTGAAGTAGCAGTCTTGCCTCCACAGCTAAATTATAAGCCCCTTGAGTATTGGAGCACTTTAAAAAATAATATATTCACAGTCCTTCCCCTTTCTATTAGCTAGAGAGGAGACGTGGCAATTTAAGGGCTTGCAAGACTGAATATTAAGAGTAGAGAAGCCCTCAGAAGGCTTTTAGACAGATGGATAAGAGACCAGGAGAGATGAACAGACTGAAGGGAGGCAAGGGAAATCGTATAACGTAACTAAAAGGAAGTTTGAGGGCACTTGGTTCCAGAGGCTGCTGGTGACACGGGTTCAAAAGAACAGGAACGGGGGCAGGCTTCGTCAGGAGCGAGAAGATGCAGAGGAAGAGCGACAGGGATGAGAATAAGAAAGCCCCTCGTCTTTTACTTCCCTGGGAAAATATGAAAGAGGCAATAAGGAAAGAAGTGGGGGGGACCACATGGGAAGAAGTGGAAAAGATGAGTCTTCTATAATCCTATTGGCTTCCTCCTCTACTTTTTCTTCACCTTCTCAACACTGTGGGGAGTTGAAATCCCAAGGAAGCCATGTATTTCCATCAGCACCTGCTTCCTTTTCTTCCCCCCCTTCCTACTACTTACCTCAGCAACCCAACGCCTTACACAGATAGGTCTTTCTTAGTGAGACCTGTCTCTTTCTAGATTTAGACATGGTCTTGGCATTATGGGGAGAAAGAAGGGGTAATGCAAAGGGATAAGGGGAAGAGGAAGAACCTTCTAATTTTGGATCCCTTTAGTTGTTTGCCTCTGCTAGGATCTTTACATAAGAGCTTTCACTTAATCCTAAATGAAATCACCCTCCTTAAAGACTTTTGGTGGTTGGCTAAGATCTCAAAGGCATTAACTAGCAGAACTGTCATTGCAAACTCCGGTCGGTCTGGTTCCAGAACTCATGCTAAACTTGATGACCTCACCTTGCCGTTCAATAGAATAAGGCTTCCTCCTAAGTATGAAAGATTTGTGCTTTTATGCATTCTTGTGTTTCCTACCTAGATATTTTTGCATCACTTAAAGAGGGTTTGCCAATTAGGTTTTTAATGTTTACACAAGTTATTCAAGTTCAGAGTAAAAACAATTGGGAACTGCTGATAAGCCAAATAAAGAAAATAAGATTGTTCACCATCCTGTATGGCATGACTTTTAAAATCACTAAGACAAAACAAAACAAAACAAACCCCCAAAAAACCCATCCTCCTTCATTTCGAAGTGTTCTGAATGTGAATATAAGCGTAAGTGCTCACTCGGAGACAGATCCTTGGCTTAATTCATCAATGGCCTGGAATTCCATCCCTGGACCAAAGGACTAGCCTTCTTGTTGTGGGGACTGTGTTTTGTTTTATTTTCTTTCCTAATGAGCAATTGGACTAAAGGATCAGGTTTAATTATAACCAGAGTCCCTTTCTGTGTGTACATCACTGCAGACCTAATTGCAGGCTCGCATCCCTGCTGCGGCCTGAGTGGTCATTAGCTTGCTGATAACGGACTGTTCTTGTCAACAAGGCCTCATTAACCATTGTTTTTTCAGCAAAATAGTTGTAAGTGTTTGAACTTGTGATTGAGGACGCACTGGGCTGATGGTGCGAAGGGAAGTTTACTTGTGCAGTTAGATGGCTGGAAGCGGGGACCTCTGGCCCAGGTGAGGGATGCTATCCAGGGGAGCTGTGGCTCTGGGCTACGGTACCGGGGATGTGATGGAACAGACAGAACTCTGACCTGAGAGTCAGGGGCCAGCCTTCCCATCTCAGCTCTGTAGCCGAACCTGGGCTAATCACTTAGCTTTTTATTCCTAGTTCCTCATCTGAAAATGAGAAGGTTTTATTCAATGAGTAGTAAGATAACCTTTGCTGATTAAAAAATTTTGCTGGGTGCTTGTCCCATTTTCTTTCTGTTTTGTTTTTCGTATTTGTGATTTTATCTTAGGTTATACACTAGAGGGCAGTGGTACATTAATATTATAAACTATGAATGCACTTGGTACTGCATTCGGCTGAAATTTATGAACATTTGGGTCACTAGGGGACCTTATATACGAATACAAAATATAAAAAGCTGTTCCATAGCCAATAGATATTATTTATGTCATTTGAATATTTCCACTGTTGGGAAGCATGTTACTTCACAAATGAACTTTTTCTCTTCTTAGTTCTAGTTAATAGAAAATCATTCTTTTGCGGACCCTGGGTGGCTCAGTTGGTTCGTCTGACTCTTGATTTCGGCTCAGGTCATGATCTCAGGGTCCTGGGATCGAGCCCCGCGTCAGGCTCTGTGCTCAGTGTAGAGTCCGCTTGTCCTTCTCCCCCTGTTCCTTCCCTGCTCTCTTTCTCTGTCTCTCTCTCAAATAAAATCTTTTGAAAAAATTATTCATTTAATTAAAGAAAAACATTACCTATTTTTAGTCAGTGGTCCTATAACACCACAGAAAATTTTATCCCCTTTTTTCTTGGGATGGCACTCCAAATATTTCAAGACTCCTATTACTGAATTGTTACAATTACCATTGGTTGGAAATAGGTAATTGAATACTCTAACTTGATCTATGTATCCGTCACTGTACCAGGGTATTTACATTACTTTAATCCTCACAATAAACTCTAAGGGAGATTGCATCTTTATTTGTCCTTATTTTATAGAGACTCAGACCAAAATCACTTACCCAGTAAGCAGTGAAGTTGGGATCTGTATCTCTCTGATGAAAATCCCTGCCGTTAAGCACAACACAACACCTCCTTTTATAGATATGAAGACCAAGACGCAGAGATGGTTGAAAAAACAAAAACAAAAACAAAAAACCCCTTGTTCCCGATCACACAGCAAAATTGGAAGAGTGGGACTAGGTTCTATCTTTGGAGACTGCGTTCAGGTTTTCTGTGCACTACAGTGAATATGCTTAAGACATTGTCATTGACTCTCCGAGTCCTCTTCTCCTTATATGAAATGTTCCCGTTTCCCTTCATTGTTATTCTGATAATTTCCTTGCTCTCCTGTCATGTCCTCTGAGTACATAGTCTTAATTTGCTGCATCCTTTCTAAATTATAAAATTCAGAATTCAAAACAATGCTCTGTTGAAACAGTATAGAAGGCATCGAGACTGTACTTCCTGTCATTTGGACTTAATTTTCATTGTCTAAGATTGCATTAATATTTTGGTATAATGTTGGCTTATTTCAAACATAAGATGAACAATACCCCTTGTTCCTTTTTTTTTTTTTTAAAGATTTTATTTATTTGAGAGAGACAGAGCACAAGCAGGGGGAGGGGCAGAGGGACAGGGAGAAGCAGACTCCCCACTGAGCTGGGAGCCAGTTGGATGTGGGGCTCAGTCCCAGGACCCTGAGATGATGACCTGAGCCGAAGGCAGACGCTTCATGGATGGAGCCACCCAGGCGCCCCTGCCTTTTTATGAAATGTAGGAATAAGACAATATGGTCCTGTCACATTCTTATTGATGAAAAAAAAGATCCTCCTGATCCGATGAGGATCCCTTCTGAGTTGATAATAACCTGCAGCAAATTCCTGGTTTCTTAAGATACTCAAGGGATGTGCGTGTGAAAGCACTCCAGTTTTTGGATGATGATTGGATTCACGTTGTATGTCCATATTCATGTTGGTCTTTGCTTTCCCAGCAGAAATGCACACTTGCGGCACGTGGTAGACCCCTTTTTTTCTCCTGCCTGTCCTCTTTTGCCATAACGCAACCTGACCTCTCAGGTGGTAAGGAAGGCTGCTTGGGAGGGGCTGTTGATCTGGGGGCCCTGCCTTTCTTTGGCCAAGTAATGGGCATGTGAAGCCATGCTCTCTGTCCTAGGACTGGGAACCTCGACTCAAGCATAGATTGGAGGACACTGAGGTTGTGATATGTCCTGAAGACAGTAGTGTCCCCTGAGTAGTCTGCCTAGTAGGTCTCGTATCTTTACTCAACATCTCCTTTGACCTGTGAGCCACTTCGCATATCCTTCTGATAATGGATATATATACACAGATATGGAAGTCAGAATCCATTTCTGCTAATTGCATCCCGAACAGTCCTCAGTCCTATGCCGATCTTTGAAATATGGTTACATTTTGGAAATGGCCTTATCAGAAAGTTCTGTTCCGTGACATAAACAGAATAGCTAATTTAACCAATAGAGTTTGTTCCTTTCATATCCCATTTATCGTAGGAGCTATTTCCCCACACATTTTTTTTTTTTTGGATTGTAGTTTAAAAATATACTTGCCACATCTAATGCAATAGACATGTTCTTCCAAAATTAGCAATAAATGAAATTTTATAGATTGACATCACTAAGGGTAATTGCCAGTTGATGAAAATCAGTGTTGACATTTGATATTGAATCTTTGTGAATGGTAATCAGGCAAGTGTTTATAAATTTAAAATTTAGTGGACTTGGTTTTTTCCCAAGAGGGAAACACTTTCAGATTTTTAATTATTCATGTTTGAAGCCTGCTGATATATAATCTTGGTGACAGTATCATATCGTTGGTTAGGCAGTGTTTTCTTACTGTATTCACAAACCCTAATAGCAACAGGGCCTTTTCAGTTGTATTTCTCTTACTGTGTTGTCATCTGCCCACCAGGCAACTCCTTCATGTGGGAAAATTCCCAGTTCATTCATATTTTCTTCTTGAGCTTCAGATTCACATGTTTCTGCAGAAAATGTTCCTTTTATTGTCCTAAGGGTACATACAGTTCCGCCTGATGTTCTTAAACCAAATTATCTCCAACAGCAGTATTGAGAACATTATTTGTTATAAGTCTCTTCTTTGATGGTCTAAGGTGGAAATTTCTCCCTGGTTTCAGTTTAGAAGAAATGAGCTAAATAACTGATCTGCTTTGCTGTCAGGGGTCCTCTGACTCTTTGGGGGTCATGATTACAAAGAAGTTTAAAGCCACGTTTGTGGTCCTCTTCTGGTCCCTCATGGCTTCATCTTATTTTTCTATATTTATTTTTTATCTGGCCTCATTTTTAATTTTTATTTTACCTTATGGTATTTATTTATTCTTAAAGATTTTATTTATTTGAGAGAGAGCAAGAGTGAGAGAGAGAGCATGCGGCGGGGAGGGGCAGAGGGGGAGGGAAAAGCAGACTCCCCACTGAGCAGGGACCCTGGGATCATGACCTGAGCTGAAGGCAGATGCTTAACCGAGCCACCCAGGCGCCTCTACGTAATGTTATTTAAACATACTGCATAGTGTGCATTTTTATAAGCTTCTGTAAATCCTTTTGTCACTAGTTGGGGTATAAATAAGTAAAACCTAAACACATGGATTTATCCTGTTCTATTCACATCTCCTCTTGCTTTGCTGGTCTCTTTTTCTGTCTCTGAAGCTTAAAACTTGGAGTTCTTTCAATCCTCTCCATCCCTCCTTCCTTAAAGCTGGTCAGTCTGCAGAAGTTGTTCAGTTGTGCTCCTATAATATCACACACTGGGGGGAAAAAGAGGAGCTGTAGACAACTGTCTGGGAAATTTAGGCCAGTATTGGAAGAGATATGATCTTGTAGCCTCCAGCTCTCTGACTGTTTGGTAAAGTCTCTTCCTCCCCCCATCTATTCTTTACCTTCTTATGATCATTTTACCTGAATTAACTCTTCACCAGTTTATTGGACAATTCCTAGAATTCAGACCAGCAGTTCTCAAACTCGAGCGTGCATCAGAATCCCCAGAAGGACTTGTTAAAACACAGATTCCTGGGCCCCACCTTCAGAGTCTTGGATTCAGTAGGTCCTGGGCGGGCCTGAGAATGTGCATTTCTGACATGGCACCTGCTGTGGCTGTGGCTGTGGCCCTGCGGACCACACTTGGGGGACCATTGCTCTTGACCACTCTGCTCATTCGCCCTACATGCTGCTCCCTGGGTACAGCGCTCTTTGACGTCTTCTCAAAAACCTTCACTGGCCCTTCATTGTGTACTCGACCTATTTTCACATTTCAAATGTCCTACCTAGTACTCAAGACCCCCCAAAATAATTTAAATGCCACTGGTGTCTTTCATTCCCCACTGTATCTCCTTAGTCATGCAATACTCTTGTTGCCCTCATCTCTGCGGCTTAATGGGCATCTCTTTCTCCAGGGCTCTCCTTCAGTGCCATCCACTTCGTGAAGCTCTGCCTGATCTAGTCCCAGTTTTAAGTGAGAGCTAGCCCTCTTTTATTCTGCTAGTGTTTTGAGCATTAGGCCATTATTTAACAGCATGGTTCTCTTGCCTCATTGACTGAATTTAACCACCTCCCAAACAAGGAGCAAGGACTCTCAATCTCTAGTACATGCTTTTTACCTGGAAGGTCGTCTTTAAAATTTGACTAGCTACTTACATGGAGATTTGGGGGGAGGGGTGAGGGCACAGAGAATGGATATTATTATGAAACACTTGCAGAATTCCCCTGGGATCACATTTCTTCTGTAGTAAAAATAACATTGCCCATTTTCATTAATGCAAATAAAATATTTCACAGAATGGATAATAAGCAATTAAGGAAAAAAGACCCCACATTAATTCATTATGCCACAGGATTTCAACTGAACAGTAATTTTTGTCTCCTCTTGATTATTGCCAAGGTTTATTAATTAAATATTATAGCCAGTTTATGGACCAAATTATATAGATGACAATCTATCATGGAAGTACTCTACGTTTGCCAACTTGTTGATAATAAAATTTTCTGTTTTGATATAGAAAGATGACTATATTAAGATAGAATGACCATGAAATACTTTTGTAGTATTTTTATAGGGGTTGCCTGTATAAAGTAATTTTCCATCAAGTATATTCAGAAAATTCTAGATTAAACGGTATTAAGTTTTATTGAACTCCAGGACTCCCCAGAGTCCATCATGAGCTAATGTATTTTAGGAATCTTTAAAAGAGAGCATACAGTGTTGAGCATCTTTTTTTCAAAATTGATTTTGTTTTAATTTTATTACATTTTTAATCTGCTTAGCAGCTCAGTGATAAGTCCACTTGGCATCACTATTTGGGAACCCAGTCACAAAACTCCTGTGTAAATGCTTGGAAAAAAAGGCAATCACCATTGCAATGACCCAAATTCAATGAACTGGTAACACTAAGCATTCAATAGGCACACACCTCTACCCAGTGATGAAAGCAATGCTCAGGGAGACAACTGCTGAGTTCATGCTTACTGGATTTCCTTTGTGATCTCTGATTCCTCCAAGCCACTGGGCATGAGTTTTGTCGAGGAGAGAGGAGGGAGGTTGCTAGACAAAAGATCCAGCTGGCTACTTCATTTGGCTGCAATTGGCTGTTGCTGCCAATACAGGATTCTGTTCAATCTCATTGCTTGTGCAGGGTCCAGACCCTTGACAGGGTTCCTTTTACAGGTCTCTCTGGAATATGCTGTGTTCAGATGTGTCGACAGCAATTTAAAGCCAATTCGTAAGGCTACTGGTAATAAAAGGTCACATCAAGGAGCTGGGAAATCAAGGATTTCACTGCCATGGTTTGTGAGGCTGAGAACGTTGGTCCTAACATTACATTCCTTAGGGGAGTGGGGATGGTGGGGCGGTGGCTGTGTGGATTGGTATTAATAGAGTAATACATGTCCCTAGCCAGCCTTCTCCTACTGGTTTTCTAGATGATTATCAACTACACGTCATCGGATTCCATCTGTTCTCCAGCTGTCCGTGAGAAGAGACATGCTTTCGCACACTTTGTGAGCATTTGATTAAAAGGGCAGTGGCAGAAGTCAAATCTCTGATGTCTTTACCTCCAGCCACCCATCTTGGCAGCATTTTCTGTATCTTAGTAAAGTCTTTTTTTCTTTCAATCTATCCAGGCACTTTTAGATGTTGACTTGCTTCTAGTTTGAATCTGGGAGTTTTTTTTATCCATTGTCTTAAAATGCAGCGTAGCGAAATATTCTTGAAGTATTTATTGTTGGAATACCCAGGAAATGGTATCTCTTTCCAAGAATGTTGGTCTACAATTTTGTTAATTTTTATCCTATGTCCTCTTATTATTAATCTTGTATTTTGCTTGATTCAGAGGTTTCTTTCTGAATCCTACAGTGTCCAGATGATGATGATGATTAATCACTGGGTCAAGAGGCATTTGTAATTATTTCTTTTGACTTGATATGAGGTCCTCTTTCATTTCTGTTCTAACTGCTTTTCTGTACTGCTGGGGCATACAGTCTGACTGATTTTTTTTTTTTTTTTTGAAGCCATTTTACGGTTGTGTTGAGAGTGGTCGCTTTGGTCTTCTATCAAACGAGAACAAACATTCTTGAGATCTGCTTTTAACTCAATCTTCCAGCCACAGTCTGGGTTTTAAAATTGCCCAAGTAGGGATTAAAAAAATCCATCAGATGCTCATTTTCTTGTTAGGTCTTTTTAAGTGACAAGTGACCTATTATTGAGTGCCAACGTATCTTGGGATCTTGCGGACTTTTATCCTAGTGTTCCAGGATTCATTTGGTTACCCTTCATTCTTTGGTCCCTTCTTTGTGATGCTTCACTTTGCGACCCCACAACTGACTCCAAAGTAGACCTGACTCTCAGTCTGTTTCCTATCGTGATAAATAACAGATGGGCATCAAAAACTGAATTTTTTTTTTTTTTTTAGAACATGATATAACAGTGAACCTGTTAAGGTGTGGCTAATATTTTCATGATATACATGTGAAGGGGGAGAGGACAGTGAAAAGCAGAGTAACTCTCATTGAGGTGCAGGAAGAGCCAGCATCTGCTGTCCTGGAGGCCATCTCTTCCTGCTGCAGTAAAGGCGGGTTGAGGAAGCCATGAGGGAAAACCCCTACCTGGGGACACCGGAAGCTCCTTTCTCTCTTCCATATTATGCTCTAAGATCGCTGTGTGAGGGTAAGAAGTAGATGAGCTCTGCTTCTGTCTATAGCTTCCCTAAGAACCAAAAAAAAAAAACCCCTAAACAAACAAAAACACCCCAAGAAAAAGTGCTTGAGAGAAGCTACTTTCCACTGGGCCTGCAGGTGGTGGTTTTTGATCATGATTACTGTTGCATTTTTTCTGGAAAGCCTCCATCTTGCTCTGTTTTCTCAAAGATTAACACCTGGTTTTCCTGAAGGAGATGGCGGTACTGTCCAGGCCTCTTCCCAAGTAAGAGGTGTTCCTCAGGGGGAAAAAAAACACAGGATAGCCATTGTGGAGAAACTTCTTGGAACTTGTTGGGGCAGGTGAGGTTCTTTAAAGCTTAAATTGGCCGATTGAGCCACTCACTGTCTGGAAACTTGGGTCCTAACCACCCAACTGAGATATTTTGCTCTGCTGATGTCATGTGGTATGGAAACCGTCTTCTCCTGGCTGAAAACAGTCCTAAAGAAATTCAGCATCATGGGGGAGAGGGGGAATGGGAGGAATGTCCCTGGCCAGGAGGCCGGAGGTGCCCCAGGAAGCGGGTTCCTCTGAATAGTTAAATGGCTGCCTCTCAACTTGCACAATGTCACATTGAATTTGAAACAGGGAACTTTTTATATTTTTCCCCTGATTGTGCTGGCACCTGGCAGATGCCTGTTTACCACAGGCATCAATACACATAGTAATCAAAGGAAATCAGAGGCACAGATTAGCAACAGCTGCAAGTCATTAGTGACAGACACGGGAAAGCACAATTCTGCACCCAACTTTGAAATAACCAATATGAGTATTTCAGAGCATGAGGGTTACCGCAGGGCACTCGCTAACAGGAGAGCGGCCAAACAATAGCCGGGCTTGTCTCTCAAGAGAGCCCTCTTCTCAAGGCAGCACCACGCACTCCATATTAGAAACCAATCAATCACACGGTATTGGTCCACGGGGTGTCAACCCTTCTCCGAGTATCTGTGTGCCTCTTCTGATCGAAGGGTGTCGTAACTGAGAAATAACCTCTGGCTGGTGAGAAGACTTGTTCTCTCTGATCATAATTTTAGTGCTGGGAGTTTGCGTGTATTCCTGAGGACTTAATTATATCATTGACCGAGTTGGAAAGGGGCATCTCGATGGGAAAATAAGACCTTTCCCTTTACAATTGAATTGTATTTTTTTCCACATTTCTATTTGAAAATCAGCTCTGATGGATAGCCGTTCTCTTGCTAGTTACATATTTTCACTGGCAGCACTAACCTTAGCCTACTCCAGAAAATACTATTCAATTTTTAGCTTTTCCCTAATCAATTCATTCAGTGCCTCGGTGGAATACAAGTTGGTCATTTAAAAATTTCTAGCTGTTGCCTGATATGTCCCAAAACAAATTTAGCTAGCATGGGTTTCTATTTTAGACCATCTCTGGAAATGCAGATTTACTGTACAACTGGGTAATGGTTTAGAGATAAACAGACACAGTGAGTTGCTGTCTGATTAGCAGGACTGGGCAAAATTTAGCATTATATATATATATACACACATATTGCAATAATTGGACCATTGGACCAGAGGATGTAGATTAAATTGGTCTCATCACCACATGTGGGCTCTTCTCCCACTTGATATTAAGGTTGGATTATTCTTTTCTGTTTAGAAATCTCTCCTTCCTCCTGATCTCCCTCCCCAAAAATATCTTCTGAAGGTTTTTCTAAAAATTCTTATAATAAGTAACTTGTTTTGGAGATTAGGATAAGGAAGGGAGAAAAATGCCGCCTTTTATCTACTTCTGAGCCACCCATGAAGTATCAGCTCTTTAATAACAAGCAATACGCTATTATTTTAGAAGAAAGCCTCCAGGGAACATGAGTTCTAGGGTGCACACCACGCATCATAGGCATTCAGATGCATATTCTCGTCTTACATGTTGTTTTTTAAATCTTCGGAGGTGAGAAATTATTTCAAACCTGATTTAAGTACCATGATCTGTAGGCTGAGGGAGATGTGGTTTCTTGGCGTCATTTTATAAGGAAGCAAAGGCATGGTATTAATGTGTAATTGTATTTACTAGTTAATTCAGCACGTACTTATTAAAAGTCCACTGTGTCTTGGGGAATGCTTAGGCGCTGTGGATACTGCAACAAAATTAACGAGTGACTTGGTTCTAATTTACTCTGTTGATGATGAGGATACGGACTGCTTACGTTTGAGGTGGTTGTTGGACTAAAATTGTTCATTGCATACATTTGCTTTTGGCTTCATCCCACCCTCCTCTCCTTCTCGCTTCTCCTTTCCCTCCTCTGCCTCCCCCTTTCTTTTCTTCTCCTTTATGATTTATACCTTAGAGGGATGAAGCATTGTTACCCAGAATGCTCTAATTCAATAAAATAATGCATTTTTTTGAGAATTAATATTAGGGTAAAGCTACTGTAACAAAGCCCCATATTTCAGCAGTTTAACGCAATAGAAGTCTATTTCTTGCTCACGTAACAATCTAATGACAGTATTCCTAGCTGGTAGGAGGCTTTCCTCCATGCTGTGATTCAAGGACTCTGGGTCTTTCCACTTTGTGACCCGGTCTGCCTTGGAATCTTCTGCTTCCTGCTGGTGGGAAAGGAAACAGCGGGTGAAGAGGGGCATAGTCATTTCTTCATCAGTTCTGAAATGGGCAAACATCACTTCTGCTCATGTGCTGTGGGGAGAGCTGCCTACATGGCCCCACTAGATGAGATTCTGAGTGTGGGGCTGCATTGACATTCAAGGTGACACTTCTATACGATGGAGGTAGGAGGATAGGTATGAGTAGACATGATTATGTGTCAGGCACCATGCCAATTTCTGGAGATAAAAGATGGATAAGTCATCATCCTTTAGGGTGATGGGAGCCACGTAGATAACCCAACTAATCACACATGATAGCCAAGTACTAAATAAAGTCGTATGTGAGCACAGATGCAGGGACAAATGCCCCAGCAAGCAGAGCCTCAAAGGTCTCCATCTGGCAGAGGAGAGGAAGGAGGGCGTTAGCCCTGAGGAAAGACACGGAGTGGAGGAGATGCCCAATATGTCCAGGCAGTGGTGAGCTGCTCCATGTGACAGGTGCCCAATAAAGGGGGGGGGCAGGTAACTGGGACCAGAGCAGAGAGGGCATTGTGGGCCATGCCTTTTGCAGGAGGCACTAGAGCAGGAATGTGAACGTGAGCTGTGCGCTCAAGGCTTCAGACACAGGCCTTCTGACCTCATTCTTTCCTGAAGCCCTTATTGCTTGGGTATTTCATTACATGTGTGCAAGGAAACTGATTTGTAGGACTTAAAGTCCTATGTGACTTTTTGAGATGAAAGGTGTTTGGTTTCTAAGAAAGGAAAACCTACCCTTGGCATCTTTGTTCCTTACTGGGTAGGAATGTATCTTCTTACAAAAGAGGCACATTAAATTGATGAATCCCACCATCTGACTTCAAGGTTGACATTTCATCACGTGTTTGAGGTCCTTTCCCTTTCTACCAATACTTGTAGTTGTGAATATGAGCGAGAGTTTGGATTGCAGGTACCAAAAGAGGCTTGTCTCAGTTGTCACAGGTGGAGGGCACCTTGTGCCATGCTGTGAAGCTGGGCCTAGGGGACACTCCAGTGAACTGGGCTGCTAGGGGTTGAATGTGGGAGGCCAGCTGCAACACACACACATGCATTGCTTTTCCCAGAACCTTTCATAACTGGAATCAAAAGACTGGAAGACGCCACAAGATTAACTTTATCATGTAACGCTGTTAATTTCATAGTGAATATTTGCTTTCCTTTTTCTTTAAGTGCTCTCAAGCTAGTTAGCAAATGTATCGCCGCTCTTTCTATGACCCCTCATCTATGAAGAGAGACTGGCATAGTGAAGTAAATTACTAGGCTTTATTTACTAATCTAATATTTAATGGACTACTATTGAAAATCAAGACTTGGAGACTTGGGGTGAAGAGGAGAGGGAGCTAGAAATAGGGTAAACTGAGGTTTCTGCCAATGTCTAATAAAGAAGAGGAGGCTGTATATAAATAACTCTAACACCATCACAAATATGTTAAGTTCCATAAGGAACTGAGTGGACAGGAGGAAGAAAGAATTTGTTTCTGGAGGAAATCAGGGAAGGCTGAATAGAGTAGGTACCTTGAGAACTGGGTCTGAATATTCTAGGTGGAGAGAGGTTAATCTAGAAAGACAGGGAAGCTGGAACCAGAGACATGGGGACGAGTAAGAGTGGGGAGCTTTTGGGGGTCAGGGAGTCTCCATCCAGCTGGAGATGGGGCTGCCAGCCATGGGGGTGAGGGAATGGGTGGCGGGGAGAGGAAAGAAGGGTCAGGGATGTTCACACTGGGAAGCCTTTTTAGGACCTGATACATGGTCAGGAAGCTTGGATCTAAAATGAGAAGAATCTACTTCTAAGCTTTCAGGCAGAGAAGGTATTACTCAGATTTTCTGGACAAAGACCCCAAAGCTTAGAAGTGACCAGAGATCAGCCTGAGGTTATACAGCTGGTTGTTGCATGAGGAAGAAGGGGTTCAGGGTTTTCTGCATGATACCACGTCAGAGAGATGGTCTGAGGACATGAGCCCTCAGCTTTGTACCCAAGACAGCACATTTCTCCAAGTGGAGAGTCAGTCAATTGTGAACATACTTTGGGCTCTTTGAGAAAGATGTGGCACCCCCCCCCACCCCCTCTTAGGTCAACCAAACCCGTACTTTGCTACCTGAAGCTTTGGCTTCTGTCCTTCTCTCCCACCGCCCGCCTGCTACCCCTACCCAGTGCAAGTTCAATTATCCTCATTACTTTGGGAGTCAGAGAAAGTGCCATGGTTTAGAAGGACTGTTTATAAAACATAAAGACAAATAACAGCAGAAAAGAGCTTTTGAAAGAATGAAGAGACAAAACTTACTATAGCTTAATGGATGTCTTGTCCAGTTGGCTTTTTTTTTTTTGGTTTGTGTTTTTACTGTAAAATACAGGATAGAGAATGCCAGATTTCCTTTTTAGAACTTGGTAAAAAAAAAATTATAGCAGATGAACATTAGGCGAAATCAAAGGGGGATTTTGCTCACATATGAAAGTTTACAAGAAATCTAGTTGAGTCTGGTTCCAGTATTTGCTGAAGTTTGTGGCTGTGTCAACAAAGATGGGTTAAAGTAAGCATATTTTAGATCCTAAACAGAGCAGTCTCATAGTCTGGAATAGAGAGTAGCGTTAAAATGTTTTAAAATGGGTTTCCTTTTCTTTCCTTCCAGCTGTGCCTAGTGCTAGGGGAAGATGAACTGGCATGTTCTTTGTTACATAGCAGCCTACCCGCCCAGGGGAGCAAGGCACATTCGATTTTTCAAAACCTAAGTCCTTTCAATCAGCTGGTAGTGGAGTTGGGGAAAACGGATTGGGAGAAGCTGCATAACCATTCAGGGTGGGATTGCAACACCTGGAACATTTTACCATGTTCTCCATAATAGGACTCATGGTCTCATTGAGAAAACTGGCCCCAAACAATGGAGCAGTGGCTGAAATATGCTCCTGCTGGCATTTGACCTCCGTCTTTTGGCCTGTTTTGGCTGCTGCTATGTCTTGGCCGGGGCTGTGATTTGAGTCGTGTGGGGAAGGGCGTTATTCTGGTGAATCTCGGTTTTATTTCCGTACTTTCGTGATTTTACTTATAACTCTCTACATAGACCAGCATTGTCTTTATGCATTTTATTAGCCTCTGGAGCACCTGGGACAAAGTGACCCTTTCGTGACCCAGTATTTGTCATTCATCTGTTTTGTCCCCGATGCAAGTTCAGTTTTTAAAAGAGTGTTGGGAATTTTGATCTTCTCTTTATACAATGCTCTGTGGATCATGTGCCTCATAATGATTGTAAAATGAACATCTTATGAGCCCAAATCTAATACTGAAGTTTTCCTGAAATTTTGTTTGTATGTTTTCTTCCTTCATCTTTATGGCTTAAATTAGAAATTTGGCAAAAATGTAACTTTCCAGATCTCTTTCTGGTTCCATAAGAACAAAGCCTACATTAAAAAAAACGAACAAACTCTTTTGAATATAGCTGACACTCAATGTTACGTTAGTTTCAGGTGTATAACCAGCGAGCGGACAACTCTGTATTTATGCTGCGCTCACCCCAAGTGTCCCCACACAACACTATTACGGTACCCTTGACTGTACTCCCTATGCCCTGCCTTTCATCCCCATGACTTATTCCTTCCATTAGTGGAGGCTTGTATCTCCCACTCCCCCTCATCCATTTTGCCCATCCCCCTCCCCTGCAACTATTCATTTACTCTCTGTAATTATTGGTCTGATTCTGCTTTTTATTTATTAGAGCAAAGCCTACATTTTGAAGGTGAAGGCTTTTAAAATAGCCTTAATATTAGGAAAACTTGTTAATATTAACACAAAAGTTAACATAATAACTTAGTGTTTAAAGTTATAATATTTTCCAAGTGCTCCCCTATCTCTGCCCTCTTCAGGGCAAGGGACCATGTCTAGAGGATGTCAGAAATCTGTCCACAGTGTCTGCACAGAGCCTGGGGTGTAGGGTCCACTTTATATGTGGATGTTTTTCAATAAATATGTATTTTCTTTTATGATTTTAACATTTTCTTTTCTCTAGCTTTATTGTAAGAGTACAGTATATAATACATGACATACAAAATATGTGTTAATTGACTATTCTCAGTAAGGCTTCTGGTCAACAGCAGGCTATTAATAAAGTTATACGTGGACTTTTGAGGGGGAAGGGGTTGGAGCCCCTAACCCCTGCCTTGTTCGAGGGTCAACTGTGATTGTTAAATATTGCTGAATAAATATATCTTCTCATTTAAGAATCATAGCTACTTTATGAGGCTGGGGATATAAAGTTGATTCTCCTTATTCATGGTAGTTGTGTTCTATAAAGTCATTGTGAACATTGAATTAATGAATGCAGAGCTATTACCTCTAAGGCGAATACAGGTTAAGTCCCTGTGAGTATATGTTCACAAAATTTCCATCAACTGAGCAATACATAACCCGATTTTATGTGTGTTTGTTTAAAGATACCTTATTTAATATATATTGTGGATTCATGAACATTGAACTCATGGCCAGCATCACTACAACTCATGCCTGATGAAGCTTGTCCAACACATACTTAACACCTATCCCCCAGCCTTCTTGCACTAGAACACTAGACAGAAGGTCAGCGCTGTACTTGGGGGCCATTTGAAACACTGAAATCATCACACACGCAAAGTGAAACCATCAACAGAAAGTACAAAAAATGTGGGAAATGTGGCAATAAGTAGACCATGAAAAGGATACTTGTTCACAGTATGAGAGCCGAAACCAGAAGGCAGAGTGTCTCCTTGTTCACCAGTAGCTGGTAACACACACGTTGGGCAGCTCAGATTGTTGGCGACTCTGTCCATGGGCATGAAGGACCGCGAAGGCACCGTGGATGGTGATTTGGGGGTTACAAATATTAGCCAGTAGGTGAGTTCGCAAATATGGAATCCCTGAGTTCATGAGGATTGACTGTACGGGTACATCCTTTTTGTGTATTTGGAAACTCTGCAATCATCCAAGTGGAACTGAAACCTGGATCTTCTGACTCCTGGGTCGGTGTTCATCCCAACGCCCTGAGCTGCCTTCTCAGGAAGTGGAGGGGAAACCTATGGCCGGGCTCATTAGTGCATAGAAAGTGCCTTTTTTGGAACATTGTGTGGTATCTGCGCTTAAAGTTCTCAAGCTTTGTGATCTGAAATGACTCATGGAAAACTTGGAAAATTATCTGTTACATAATTTGCAATGTTTTTTTCTTTATATCAAAAGCCTAAATAATCACCGAAATCTTATCCTGCGTCTGTAAAAGGAAAAATAACTAGGGCTTAGTCTTCCCACATATACATTGCAGGGGTGCACGAGGGAGCATCACGGCTCACGGCTTCACTCTTACTCCGAGGACAGCGAGTCAGTGCTTGTTTCGCACAAGCTTCCAGGATCAGGAGGAGGCTGGGGAAGGATGAAGATGGGTCACTGCCTTCAAAAATATCTTGAGGGTTATTCTGTGTCGGTTTGGTGCCTTCATCCTCGACAGATGCCGGCTAATTCAGGGTACTCAGCTCTAAGTAGAAAAATCAAAACTGGCCAGATTAAGACTTTAATTTTAGATATGTAATACTGAGAGGACTTAAAATACAGCTATGTATTCTAATGTCGGGAACAGGAAGAAAATAACTTGTGCATTATTAATTTTATGACACTTCGAATATTTTCAGAAAACATTTCCCAGTTGTGTTCTACAGGACATTAGTCTTCCATGAAATCTTCAGACATGTTAAGAGAAAAAAGGCTTTAAGGTCAAGAGAGTTTGGCAAATAGTAGTTTTTTTTTTTTTTTAAAGATTTTATTTATTTATTCGACAGAGATAGAGACAGCCAGCGAGAGAGGGAACACAAGCAAGGGGAGTGGGAGAGGAAGAAGCAGGCTCATAACAGAGGAGCCTGATGTGGGGCTCGATCCCATAATGCCGGGATCACGCCCTGAGCCGAAGGCAGACGCTTAACCGCTGTGCCACCCAGGCGCCCTGGCAAATAGTAGTTTAAATGAGTTTAACCAAGTTCGTTTTTTTTTTTTTTTTTTTTTTTTTTAACTAAAGTACAGAAGAGCTGCAGCCTATTTGCTGTAGGCTTGTCAGAGTGCTGATAAGCTTGGATGTGTGATCACGGTCTCAGAGCATCTACCTGTAGGACAGCCAGCAGTGTCCCCTGTTCCATAGATCGTGGTTGGAAAATGCTGCTGTGAGGTGTAATGTACACATTCCAGGGGAGGTGAGAGAAGAGAAAGTTAAGATTTTCATCCTGCTGAGGGATATGGAAAAACCTAGTGAGATTGCTAACATTCCCTCCCTTACACTGCAGTAGATTCCTAGCCTGTGAAATTAGATCTCTACTAGCAATTCGTGGTGGAGGGAGAGCATCTACCTGCCCCAGGGTGAAGGGAACAAATTTCCCTGTGGTCATGTAGTGCACAGCGGGCCAACCTAGTGAATCTTCTTCCTGAACCTAGGGGACTCCGGGGAGGCTGTGGGAAGGATGTCCTTCACAGCGAAGCATCAGGCCAGGGCTTGTAGTGGGGTGAATGGTCTCCCCTGTTCCTCTCCCACTCCTGCATCTGCTTGGAACATGCAAATGTGACCTTGTTTGCAAATAGAGTGTTTGCAGGTGTATTAAGTTAAGCATCTCACGATGAGATCACCTTTGGTTATCTGGGTGGGCACTAAATCCAATGATAAGTGTCCTTAGAAAAGGCAGGGGGAGATTTGAGACACAGAAGACCACAGGCCAAGGAACTCCTGGAGGGATCGGAAGCTGCAAGAGGCAAGGAGGGCCTCTTCCCTGGAGTCTTTGGTGGGAGCGCAACCTGCTGACCTCTTGCTTTCAGACCTCTGGCTTCCGGAACTGTGAGGGGATAGATTCCTCTTGTTTTAAGCCACCGTGTTTGTGGTTCTGCAGGAAACTAATAAAGGGCTGCAGGTGAGGAGAGATGGAAACTAACAGAGAAGTAGGTAAAGTTAGAAGATGAGAGCTGGTAAGTTCAAACAGCAGGGCTCATCCTGGGGAATCCTCTGGAAAGTGGAGCTTTCAGAGCTTTTGCATGGCACACGGAGGTCCTACTGGTGCAACCAGCAGGCTCCTGGACATGTGCTGTGGCAGAATTGGAGGAATGGTGTCTGGGTTGCTTAGAGAGCATGGCTACCACAGGAGGACAAGAGGGATGTTCTGCCTGGCCAAAAGATGGCTTGGCAAAGGAATAAAAATAAATTTCCTCTGCCTTGGCGAGAAAACTGGTGTTGGTGGTCTTGTGGATGGATTTCAGAGTGGAGTCAGCCCCTAGCTAGCGTGGTCCTTGACTACTGCTGGGTCCCGCACCCCTCAGGCCTACAGGAGAGCATTCCCAGGGCATTGCAATGTGAGTTTTGGGGATCTGTGCCCTTATTAAAAGACTTTATACATATTTTGCCATTACAAAGAGAACAGAAAAATTACTAAGAAATGAAAAACTTGTTCTTATCTTCTAGGGAAATGACATATTATTCCCATGGGAATAATTCCATTCCTTTGAAAAAGCCCTGATGATAAGCCCTTTGTTGAGAAAAACAAGACTTCCTGGGCACATTGAAGAGGAGTCAGAGGGGACAAAGACAGTGCTTTCTTGTTCTGCCTAATAAAGTAAAACCAAGGGGGGCTAAGGTCTATGAATTGGGAGGGAATGAAGTGAGGTGGCTAGAGTAAGAGCAGGAGCTCCCAAGAACATGGAGGGAAGCTGGGTGTGGCCTATGGAGGAATATGGCTCCTGAAAAATCTACTATAGTCAAGGATGGCCAAAGCATGTCTACCTTTGTCTGATACTGAAAGGAAGATCTTTCCTGCTCTGGGCTATTGTCCATTACTCTCGAGCCGTCAGCGAAATTCTACACGTAATACTCTTGTGTTAGAGATGCTTCAGGAAATGTGGGAAAGCTACGGTGTCCAGTGTGTGTTGAGGGGGTATGTACCTGGGAGGGAGTCTACCTGTCACAGATACTGGGAATGGAGGAGAGGGATGGCAGGCTGCGGAGCGGACTGACTCCTGGGAGGCAGGGACAGATCCTAAGGGGCGCTCTGGATGTCCTGCTGTGTGTGGCCTGGAAGCTTTGTTTTATCTAGTAAAGGCAGGACTTATCCCAGAAGAATGGGGTGGGGGGTCATTCAGACTGGAGGTATCTGGGCCTCTGAGTAAAATCAGATGTGCTCAGGATTTGGGGCTGAGTGGGGAAGGTTTGGGGATGCTGCGTTACTATATAAACAGCTGCATTAATTATTCTATGTTGTCAAACTCAATAGGATTCTTTGGTAGAGCATCTGCCCTACATACAGAATATCTCCCAAAGGCTGAGTATATGTAAGCTTATGTTTATTTGTTGGGGGGGGGAGGTGGATACTAAGGACGGGAAAATGGAGGAAAACCACTTCAACCAGAAAAATCCATAAAACCACTGTCCCGTGATGCGCAAATGTGATTCTCTTTGAACAAGGAGAGGCGAGAAATGGGCCAGCAAAGTCACAAAGCTGTTGGGGGGACTAGTCTAGGTGACTGCAGAAGGAACAGAACGTTACAAGCTAAGAACATACCATTCAGCATTGCGATGTGAAGTCACCTTGAGAATGGGGAGGTGGCTATTGGAATCTACTTGGTAAAAACTAACAAAAGTGGGACTTGATGCTAAATGTGTTCATTCTGTCAGATTATCAGGCTTATTCCTTTTGGATATGGAAAGGTTTTGAATATTCAGTGACAGGTGGGAGTGAAACATCATTCAAGACATCACCCCAGGCTGTCAGATTTGTGAGCATAACCAACAGGACATCAAATGTTATTACTTTGACGATCCTAATGACCTGGGTGGGGAGGGAATCCTGTTTGCTTATCAGGGACCCTTGACTTTCCTGTGATGTCTTCCCATTGGGATTAGATGGATGTCTGCTTTCTGACTCCTTCTGAGGCTTGATTGAGGATTAGATCACTCAGTCCCAACTGGCCATTTCTCTCGGAGGATGGGCAAATCAGTGCTAATTGATACTTTTTATATTTAATTACACTTAATTTCTTCTGTCTGGCTGCCCTGAAACTGAGAAGAGGAAAACAGTGCTCTACATGCAAATCTTCTAACATAAACATTTCTTAACCTCATTTGCTGCAGGATTAGTCCAAATATAGAATCCTTAAGATAAAAGCTGCTTAAACTGATTTCTTATCTGTATTTCCATCCTGTCTCTGGAGTCCCTCTTTCTGGAAACCATCTCTGTGATGGGAATTTTCTTATTCTCTATTTCCCTAACACTCAACTCTTCCATATTTAGTATTATAATCATTTCTGTCCTTTTGTTAGTTTGCCTAAACTAATTCCATAACCTTCAGGTCTATTTCTCCCCCTTTGAACCACCAGGCATGGGGCTCTGGTCACAGTGTTCTTCCCCATGGTTTTAATGGCATCACCCCTCCTTCAAAACCTTGATACTTCCCACTTCCTTCTGCATAAGGCTCCTGACCTAGTCCCAACTCACGGTTCCAGATTTTCTCCCAAGTCCGCAGGACTTACACCTGCTTGCTTCTCTCCCTCCCTTTGCAAGTGTGAGTGCTGCATCCTACTCTGGACATTCCCCTCACCTCTTGTTCCTTCCCTCTACTCTTGAGGACCATTTCATGCAATAAATCTCTTGCGTATCTAATCCTGTCTTGGTGTCTGGTTTTAGGAAGATCCAAAATGGCATGAAAGGTTGTTGGAGAGGATGTGGAGAAAGGGGATCCCTCCTACATTGTTGGTGGGAATGCAAGTTGGTACAGCCACTCTGGAAAACCGTGTGGAGGTCCCTTAAAAAGTTAAAAATTGAGCTACCCTATGATCCAGCCATTGCACTACTGGGTGTTTACCCCAAAGATACAGACGTAGTGAAGAGAAGGGCCATATGCACCCCAATGTTCATAGCAGCAATGTCCACAATAGCTAAATCGTGGAAGGAGCCGAGATGCCCTGCAACAGATGACTGGATTAAGAAGTTGTGGTCCATATATACAATGGAATATTACTCAGCAATCAGAAAGAATGAGTTCTCAACATTTGCTACAACATGGACGGCACTGGAGGAGATAATGCTTAGTGAAATAAGTCAAGCAGAGAAAGACAACTATCATATGATTTCTCTCATCTATGGAACATAAGAACTAGAGTGATCAGTAGGGGAAGAAAGGGATAAAGAAAGGGGGGGTAATCAGAAGGGGGAATGAAACATGAGAGACTATGGACTATGAGAAACAAACTGAGGGCTACAGAGGGGAGGGGGGTGGGGGAATGGGATAGACCGGTGATGGGTAGTAAGGAAGGCACATATTGCATGGTGCACTGGGTGTTATACACAACTAATGAATCATCGAACCTTACATCGAAAACCGGGGATGTACTGTATGGTGACTAACATAATATAATAAAAAATCATTATTAAAAAAAAAAAAAAACAAAACAAAAACAGAAAATGGCATGAAAGGGTTTCCAGCCTCCCCTCATACTTACCAGACTCTTAGATCCTTGGTTTGACCCTAGACCTCTTATTTCTTGGTGAGTCCCTTTAGAGACTTGCTTTTCTGGCCAGAGGAGCCTGGGTAGGGTCATTCTGGTCCTTCCTGACAGATGTCCTAACTATGAATCTTGGAGTTTGAATTGAGTTTTCCCTCTTTAGAAAGACACATAGTTCCTTTCTGCAAATTGTCTTGTCCCATCCATGGAACTCAGCACTCAAGGGGAGAGACAACTTCTGTGCCTATTTATTTAACATATGTCTTGTTCCATCCTTTTTTCCAGAGCAAGGAAATGCCTATTACCCTTAGAGTTTGAAATCCAAGATAGAAACAGTTTAACTGATTAAAAAAAATTTTTTTTTTGCTCCTGGTAACTATTACTACCTCTGGACTTAATAGAGGCTCACCTGGCTCTACATATCTCTTCAGTGAACACCTTTTCCAAGTATTTCTTTTTTGTTTCACTATATTGTAAGTTTTTTTTTTAATTTTAAGCTTCTTGAGAGCTGCTGCCTGTGTTTCAGATTGCTTATTTGTAATATTGAGTGCTAGATTAAGTTATTTTATTTTTTTAGAGCAAGCCCCCCGTCCCCCGCCCCAGCACAGGGCAGGGGCAGTAGAGAGGGAGAGGAGAGAGAGAATCTCCAACAGTCTCCATGCTCAGCGTAGAGCCCAACACGGGGCTTGATCTCACAACCGTGAGATCATGACCTGAGCCGAAACCAAGAGTTGGATGCTTAACTGAGCCACCCAGGTGCCCCTAGATTAAGTTATTTTAAAGATCTCTTTTAGTTGTGTGATTTCCCAGAAAGATCTGTTAGAGATAGTCTAGTAAATGATTTTCTTCCTCTGAATATTGTGTCCCTTCTCCTTGATAATCTACCTTTCATTTATCCAAAGCATTTTGCGGTTTGTTCACGTACATTACATCAGTTGATCCTTGTATCCACCTTGTGAAATATCAGAGTAAATATCAGCTGCCTTTTACATGTCGGGAACTTGAGACTAGTTGGAATTAAATGACAAGTCTCCAAGTGCCTGGGGAAATCACTGGGTCTGGT
Source organism: Ursus maritimus (assembly GCF_017311325.1). Lineage (NCBI taxonomy): Eukaryota > Metazoa > Chordata > Mammalia > Carnivora > Ursidae > Ursus > Ursus maritimus. The sequence continues at coordinate 28,715,670 of NW_024425564.1, forward strand.
GCCCCATGTCCTACTAATCCCCTAACTCAAGATGATTTTCTTTCCACTTCATGACCGGCAACTGCTAACTCAGCATTCTTTACGAAGCACCTTCATGTTTCTCTTACTTTCAACTATCGGCACTTAGGGGCAGAGGGTTAGAAAAGGTGTCTGAGATTCAAATGCCTGAAAACATAAGTCAGGGTAGCAGGGTCAGAATCCCACATATGGGAGGGAGGGGACTGTGGCAGACGGAAGAACACATCTATTTGAGGGGGACAGTACCAAGTCAGTCCTAGCCCTTTGTGCCATTCAGGAATGCTGGCCTGGGGTGGTTAAATTTTCAGTTTTCCAAAGAAAGCTGGAAATAACATATTTTAGTGTGAAATCTGAATTTTAAGATGCTCAAAAGAAATTAAAAAAATGAAAACCCGAGAGGCACCTGGGTGGCGCATTTGGTTGAGCATCTGACTCTTGCTTTTGGCTTGGGTTGTGACCCCCAGGGTCATGGGATTGAGTCCCACGTCAGGCTCTATGCTGAGCACAGGGTCTGCTTGAGATTCTCTCCTTCTCCCTCTGCCCCTCCCTGCTCATGCTCACATGTTCTCTCTCTCCCTTTAAAATGAATAAATAAAAATAAATCTTAAAAAAGAAAACCCTAGGAGGCCAAAATACATCTACAAGTGGTGTTTGGGTCCATAGATCCCCAATTTAGGGGCTTCTGTTATGGAGGGATGAGCCATGTCGAACTTACTCTGTAAATTCTCCTCTCAAAATCCTATGAAATAAAATTTGGTGAATTTTACCACCTTTACTAAAAGTTTGGTTGTAAATAATATAAACAGGAATAGTCATCAATTGTTGGATGCCTACTGTGTTCCGGGGAGTATGCTGGGTATTTGGTGCACAATATCACTAATTCTAGCAACGTTAGGATGCATATATATTTTATCCTTATTTTACAGATGAGGGAGATGAGGCCCAGAGCTGACCTAGTTTGCTGAGACCACACGGTAAGTAGGGTCCAACCCAGGTTCTGGGCCTCAAAGTGCGTTCTTGCTCTTCATTTAATACACATATCGCCAACATCCTCAGAGAGGAGAGAGAGGATGAAATGAAACATACAGTACTTCTTGGGGCACCTGGGTGGCTCAGTCGGTTAAGCGTCTGCCTTCGGTTCAGGTCATGATCCCAGGGTCCTGGGATTGAGCCCCACATTGGGCTCTCTGCTCGCTGGGGAGCCTGCTTCTTCCTCTCCTCCCTGCTCGTGTGCTCTCTCTCGCTGTTTCTCTCTCAAATAAATAAAAATCTTAAAAACCGGTACTTCTATTTTGAAACAAGTCAAAAGTGATCTTGTTATATGCATGGAGAACTTAAAAGTCAAAAGTGATCTTGTTATGTGCATGGAGAACTTAGAAGACAAGCATAATCCTCTTTTTGGGAGGGGGGAGTGGAAGAGGTGTGTTTCTCTTTGTGAACATGCACAGGGAAGACAAAAAGACACTGCCCACAGTAGGATGTGTTCCTCCTTTCTTTCAAAACTTGAAGCCAGAAATAGGCTCCGAATCAGCTAGTGTGTGGCTTTGTATTCAGGCTTTCTGTCTGCGTTGACCATAATGTCCTTCGAGATGGCCACTAGCTTGCTACTGCTCCCTCTTGACTCCTGTTTCCAGAAAGCAAAGCTCGGGTGAAAAAAGACCTTTTGTTTAGGATCTGAAGTCAAGTCCAAATATAACAAGATCCCAATAACTTCCTCCACCCCCTAGGGTTTAAAACCAAATTCAGTCTGCCCAGATGGCTGCTCCAGAAAGACAGAGCATTCCCCCACTGCTTCCTCTTTCTGCTGGCTGCCCACTGATTACAGCTAATGGCTCCCAGCTGTACTGCCTCCGAAGACTGGGGGGAAGACGAGTCTTTGAAAAATAATTTAATAACCAGACTCCTCCAGGGATGGGTGGGGTTGATGCCAATCCTGTTGGAGCACTCTCTCATTCAGAATCTAGCTGGATGGCATGCTTTGGAGAGAGAGGAGTTGCTATGTGCATTTTGAAGCCCTCTCGGTATTCCCTGTAAGAATCCGATACGCACTATTCCTTAAGCATGGTTGGAAAAAATTCATCTCCAAATGCTAAAATAAAATATGTATGCCATATATTTCTTTAGCTCCAATTCAGAGAACTATAGGAACTATCTCTTACAGCTATGACTTTATCCAAATCACTGATACTTTAAGATCAATCTCTTTGAATGATTTTCTGACATGTTTGTATCCTACAAATATTTCGGTGTCTATGATATTTTAAAACTTGGCAACCTTGAGTGTCCGTTTCATCTTTGAAATACCAGGTTCTTTGAAAGGTTGACTTCAAATACTGTACCCATCAGAGTGAAAAATCAAAGCTCAGAGGATATCAGCTATGCAAACTCTTGATAAGTCTTTTAGGGCTTGGTGAGCCATCTTTCTTCATTTTCTTCCTCTTTTTTATTTTTGGTTGGGGAAGGGAGGATGAAGGAATTTCACCAAGCTTAAATTTGGTGGTTTCCTGAAACCCTTTTTCTAGAAGTGTTTAGTGGTATTTGGAATCTCCCCTCCATGATGCTGCAGACAAGAATTATTGCACACATCCATACGGAATGTTGCCTGTGCACCCAGCCAGGTGCTGAGGTTAGATACATAAACAACTTGTTGGTGCTTCATGTGCTTTCAGAGCACTGGCTGAACAGATCACAGTCTTGAGCAATTGACTATGGTGTTGTCCAGTCCTAGAATAATCTCTTTATAGATCATCTTCTCTTCCTAGGAGGTAATGTAGTTTTGTGCAAAGAGCACGAGCTCTGGAGTCAGAGTTGAGTTTGAATATTGACATGCTCCTTGCTTAAACGTTCTGAGCTTTACTTTGTTAATCTGTAAGATGGAACTTGCAGGCTTGCTGGGAGGAATAACATCATGTTGGGATGCTGGCAGGATGGTTTGTAGGCCCCCTTTTAAGTAATTGAATTGTAGCCTTTGTTATTATACTCCATTCATTATATGCTGTATACTTACATATGTACAGAAAATCAGGCAATGGAGGCCTTTGTTGTGCTTTCAATTGACTCACAGGGAAAAGAGATAGGGGAAAGTGGATTTCTGTTATAAGGTACTTACGATTTAACTCTTTTATTTTCATCGTGTTTTAATCTTCAGAGTAATCATGAGAGGTAGATACCGTTAAACCTATTCTAAGGCTGGGGAGATAAGTCTTGGAAGGGTTAAGTCCTGTCCGAGGATACTGTCTTTGGAGGATTTTCCATCTTGGTTTTAGTATATAAATTTGAAAGCTTCATATTCTGGCATTTCTATTTTGGCTTTGAAATACTGAATCTTCTGAAGGGTTGTCTTCAAATACTTGTTCCATTCAGGGTGCTGTACTATTCAAGAATACAATTAAACATGCACAGTCTATCCTAGGGAAGCAGAGTTGATGCAAGAGGCCTGCTGCTTCTTTATGGTTACTACTAAGCATTAAGCCCTTAGAATGCTGGAGATTTTCAGCTTGAATCAAGGGCTGGCTCTTTTGGCAATGAGTTCAATAAGAGCAAAAGATAACTTACCATGAGAAGCTTATTCAAGATTCTGACTTCAATGGAATCTTTTTTTTCTATGTAAGTATAAAATCTGGAAAAATGTTGCATAGTATATGAATGGCTGCTATTTTTGTGAATTTACTAAAGGGGCAGATACAGAGCTTAGCCTTTACAGGAGTAGCTTGCCTCCCTCCTGCCCCACCCCTTCCTTCTTTCTTTCCTTCCATTTCTTTCTCTCCTTTCTGCCTCTCTCTTTCTCCCTTCCTTCCCCTCCCTGGTTTCTTGATTATTTGGGAGGGGCTGTGTGCCTCACATACTTTCCACCCTTTCTGTAATCAAACCTCACTTCCTGATTATAGAGGGGGGCATATGATCTGGATTAGGCCAAATTCTCTCAACTAGGAATTTAAATATTGAGTAGAGACCAGGGGCAAAGCCAACTGGAGTTGAGTCATATAATGGCGGGACCTCAGCTGGGTAGTCCATGGAAGGGCTCCTGCTACTGCCCCCTGGGGTTGCCCATGGTTTTTGCCCATGGTTTTTGCACCTCTTTCATAATCTGGTGAGCCATCTCAGTATCTTTCCAAAACATTGTTTTGCTTTAAATTACCCAGAGTTAATGTTGCTTAAAACCAGAACCTTAACTGACTAGACACATATGATCTATCTTAATCTTCACATCTATCTACATAGTAGGTGTTATTCTTCACATTTTACAGATGAGAAATTGAAGCTTCATGAGGATAAAGCTTTGATCAAGATCATACTGTTGGGAAGAGGCTGAGTTGGTGTTCAAATTCTATGAAAGCCAATATTAGACTTACTATGCTTTAGTGGTTTAAAACTTAAAGGAAAATGAATAGCTGGAACAAAATATTTGCAGTGTTTGAGATCATCCACAGTGCTTAATAGCTTTAAATTATAAAGAAGTCTTAAGCATTAGAAAAAAATTTAACATACTAATGGAAAAACTGGGCAAAGGATGTGAATACCATTTTTTAAAGAATTAGTATCAATGTATCATAGATATAAAAATGTTTAACCTCCTCAATGCAAAAAGAAAAAACAGTGGTGCACCATTTTCAACTCCCTTATTGATTAAAAAATATAAAATTAAATTTGAGCAAAGGTTGGTGAAAATTTGTTTCTAAAGGTCTGTGCAAACTTTAGTGAGAGACAAATACATTTAGAATCAAGTACGCATCCTAAGAAAATAATCAGGGATATAGAGAAAGATTTATGTACCAGGGTATTTTCATAATGATATTTATAATAGCAAAAATAAGTAAGCTAAGTGTCTAATGATCTGGAAATGGGAATAATTGGGAAAAATGTTAAAACAAGAGGTCACAATATTCTCTCACTCAACATTTATTGAGTATCAACAATGTTCAAGGCACTGTTAGAGACATTGGAGAGATTGCAATGAACAATATAAAGTCTCTGCTCTCATAAACTTCCATTCTCATGGGGAAGAGGACAAGCAAACAGATACATGTATGATTATAATCAATATTACAGTTAAGTATAAAATAGAGTTAAGGGGATAGAAATTGATTCAAAGGAGGGAGCACATGTTTCAATATCTGAGTGGAGTGCAAGATTAAGCTATCCGTGAACAATTGCCATAATACGGGGTAACAAATCACTGCAAAACTCAGTGGTTTAAGATAAAATGATTCTCTCCACATAATTTATTCTTTCTGAGGTAGGTAAGCAGGGTTTAGCTGATTCAGTCTGAGCTTGTCTGGGGGGCACCAACTTGAAAATTATGCTCAGGTCTGTGTCATGTGAGTCTCAATCTTCTTAGACAAGCCGGTCAGCTGGAGCGTGTTCCCCTCATGATGACAGAGGGACAAGAGGACAAACCCTGTCACACAAGCATATTGCAAATCATTATTTGTGTCATGTTCGCTGACATTCTATTGCCAATTCTTAAGCAAATCACACTGACAAGCCTAATCTCAGTTGGAAAGGGAAACCCGTCCCATCCAGAGTAGAAGAGGTAGGTGAATGAATATTTGATGAACAGTAATTCAAACAATCTTATGAGAGGAGAGTATCCCAGGAAGAAAGAAGAGCATGTACAAAGGTCCTGTGCTGTAAGTAAGCTTAGTGCCACAAGAACTCTAGTGAGGTTTACGTAGAATAGGCAGGAGAGTGAGAGAAGAGGCATGTAGGCCTAGATAGTATGTGGTCTCAGGGCCAAGGTTGGGTAGAGAGTTTAGATTTTATATCAGGGTATTAGATAAACACTGGAGGTTTTCAGCAAAGGACAATCTAGTTTACATGTGAGAGCATGAACCTAATTTTATTTTTATTTTATCTTTAAAAATTTTTATTTTTAAAAAAGAATTTTTTAAGGAAGTTCTGTGCCCAACGTGGGACATGAACGCGTGACCCCAAGATTGAGTCATGAGCTCTACTGACAGCCAGCCAGGTGCCCCAACCCTAATTTTATATAAAAAGATACATGCCTGATAGAGAAAAGACTGAAAAAAAAGACAAATATAAACAGTGGCTTTATCTTAGCAGTATAATTATATATAATTTCATATATGCATTATTTGTATTTTATTGTAGTTTCCAAATTTGGGAATAATCATGAATTTATTTTTCAAACAGTAAAACTATGATCTTAAAAAGGTCTCTATAGAGCTCTCATAGAAAATTAATTAACAAGATACATCAGTGGACTAGTAAGCCACTTTCAGCCCTAATTTCTTTTTTTTTAAATGTTTTTTTATTATATTAAGTTAGTCACCATACAGTACATCCCTGGTTTTTGATGTAAAATTCGATGATTCATTAGTTGCGTATAACACCCAGTGCACCATGCAATACGTGCCCTCCTTACTACCCATCACCAGCCTATCCCATTCCCCCACCCCCCTCCTCTCTGAAGCCCTCAGTTTGTTTCTCAGAGTCCATAGTCTCTCATGCTTCATTCCCCCTTCTGATTACTCCCCCTTTCTTTATCCCTTTCTTCTCCTACCGATCTTCCTAGTTCTTATGTTCCGTAGATGAGAGAAACCATACGATAATTGTCTTTCTCTGCTTGACTTATTTCACTTAGCATTATCTCCTCCAGTGCCGTCTATGTTGCAGCAAATGTTGAGAAATCATTCTTTTTGATAGCTGAGTAATATTCCATTGCATATATGGACCACAACTTCTTAATCCAGTCATCTCTTTTTTTTTTTTTTTGGTTACCCAGCTATTGGAATCATTGACTTTAATTAAATGTTACCCTTTCACTTAGATGTGCCTTTTCTTTTCTTTTTTTTTTTTTTTTTTTTTAAATGATTTTTTATTATATTATGTTAGTCACCATACAGTACATCCCCGGTTTCCGATGTAAGGCTCGATGATTCATTAGTTGTGTATAACACCCAGTGCACCATGCAATACGTGCCCTCCTTACTACCCATCCCCAGCTTATCCCATTCCCCCACCCTCCTCCCCTCTGAAGTCCTCAGTTTGTTTCTCATAGTCCATAGTCTCTCATGTTTCATTCCCCCTTCTGATTACCCCCCTTTCTTTATCCCTTTCTTCCCCTACTGATCATCCTAGTTCTTATGTTCCATAGATGAGAGAAATCATATGATAGTTGTCTTTCTCTGCTTGACTTATTTCACTTAGCATTATCTCCTCCAGTGCTGTCCATGTTGTAGCAAATGTTGAGAACTCGTTCTTTCTGATAGCTGAGTAATATTCCATTGTATATATGGACCACAACTTCTTAATCCAGTCATCTGTTGAAGGGCATCTCGGCTCCTTCCACGATTTAGCTATTGTGGACATTGCTGCTATGAACATTGGGGTGCATATGGCCCTTCTCTTCACTACGTCTGTATCTTTGGGGTAAATACCCAGTAGTGCAATGGCTGGATCATAGGGTAGCTCAATTTTTAACTTTTTAAGGGACCTCCACACTGTTTTCCAGAGTAGCTGTACCAACTTGCATTCCCACCAACAATGTAGGAGGGATCCCCTTTCTCCACATCCTCTCCAACAATTGTTGTTTCTTGCCTTGTCTATTTTTGCCATTCTAACTGGCGTAAGGTGGTATCTCAGTGTGGTTTTGATTTGAATTTCCTTGATGGCTAATGATTTTGAACATTTTTTCATGTGTCTGTTAGCCATTTGTATGTCTTCATTGGAAAAGTGTCTGTTCATATCTTCTGCCCATTTTTTGATTTGTTTATTTGTTTCTCGTGTATTGAGTTTGAGAAGTTCTTTGTAGATCTTGGATACCAGTCCTTTATCTGTAGTGTCATTTGCAAATATCTTCTCCCATTCCGTGGGCTGCCTCTTAGTTTTTCTGACTGTTTCCTTGGATGTGCAGAAACTTTTAATCTTGATGAAGTCCCATAAATTCATTTTATCTTTTGTTTCTCTTGCCTTTGGGGATGTGTCATGAAAAAGGTTGCTTTGGCCGATGTCGTAGAGGTTGCTGCCTATGTTCTCCTCTAGAATTTTGATGGATTCCTGTCTCACATCGAGGTCTTTCATCCATTTGGAGTTTATTTTTGTGTATGGTGTGAGAGAGTGGTCAAGTTTCATTCTTTTGCATGTAGCTGTCCAATTTTCCCAGCACCATTTATTGAAGAGACTGTCTTTTTCCCACCGGATGTTTTTTCCTGCTTTATCAAATATTAGTTGCCCAAAGAGCCGAGGGTCCATTTCTGGGCTCTCTATTCTGTTCCATTGGTCTATGTGTCTGTTTTTGTGCCAGTACCATGCTGTCTTTGTGATCACAGCTTTGTAGTACAGCTCGAAATCCGGCATTGTGATGCCCCCAGCTTTGTTTTTCCTTTTCAACAGTTCCTTGGAGATTCGGGGCCTTTTCTGTTTCCATACAAATTTAAGGACTGTTTGTTCCAGTTCTTTGAAAAATGTCCTTGGTATTTTGATCGGGATAGCATTGAAAGTGTAGATTGCTCTGGGTAGCATGGACATTTTAACTATGTTAATTCTTCCGATCCATGAGCATGGAATATCTTTCCATCTTTTTATGTCTTCCTCAATGTCTTTCAAGAGTGATTTATAGTTTCTAGAATATAGGTCCTTTACGTCTCTGGTTAAGTTAATTCCAAGGTAACGTATGGTTTTTGGTGCTATTGTAAATGGGATGGATTCCCTAATTTCTCTTTCTTCGGTCTCGTTATTCGTGTATAGAAATGCAACTGATTTCTGAGCATTGATTTTGTATCCCGCCACGTTACTGAATTGCTCTATAACTTCTAATAGTTTGGGAGTGGCTTCTTTTGGGTTTTCCATATAGAGTATCATGTCATCTGCAAAGAGAGACATTTTGACTTCTTCTTTGCCAATTTGAATACCTTTGATCCCTTTTTGTCGTCTGATTGCTGTTGCAAGGACTTCTAGTACTATGTTGAATAATAGTGGCGAGAGTGGGCATCCTTGTCGAGTTCCTGATCTTAAGGGAAAGGCTTCCAGCTTTTCCCCATTGAGAATAATATTTGCAGTAGGCTTTTCATAGATGGCTTTTATGAGATTGAGAAATGTACCTTCTATTCCTACACTCTGAAGGGTTTTAATCAGGAAAGGATGCTGTATTTTGTCAAATGCTTTTTCGGCATCGATTGAGAGGATCATATGGTTCCTGAGTCTTTTCTTGTTGATATGATGTATCACGCTGATTGATTTGCGAATATTGAACCACGCTTGCATCCCAGGTATGAATCCCACTTGATCGTGATGGATAATCCTTTTAATGTACTGTTGGATTCTATTAGCAAGTATCTTGTTGAGGATTTTGGCGTCCATATTCATTAGGGAAATCGGTCTGTAATTCTCCTTTTTGATGGGGTCTTTGCCTGGTTTGGGGATCAAGGTAATATTGGCCTCATAGAATGAGTTTGGTAGCTTTCCTTCTGTTTCTATTTTTTGAAATAGCTTTAGGAGAATAGGTATTATTTCTTCTTTGAATGTTTGGTAGAATTCCCCAGGAAAACCGTCCGGGCCTGGAGTTTTGTTATTTGGAAGGTTGTTTATCACTGACTCAATTTCTTCATAATTAATTGGCCTGTTTAAGGAATCAATTTCTTCCGGTTTCAATCTTGGTAGTTTATAGGTTTCCAGGAAGGATTCCATCTCTTCCAGATTGCTTAGTTTATTGGCATATAGCTGTTGATAAAAATTTCTAATAATCCTTCCAATTTCAATGGTGTTCGTCGTGACCTCTCCTTTTTCATTCATAATTTTAATAATCTGGGTCCTTTCTCTTTTCTTTTGGATAAGTCTTGCCAGTGGTCTGTCAATTTTATTGATTCTCTCCAAGAACCAGCTTCTAGTCCTGTTGATCTGCTCTACTGTACTTCTGGTTTCTGCTTGATTGATTTCAGCTCTAATTTTGGTCAACTGCTTCCTCGTGCGTGGATTAGGCCTGTCCCTCTGTTGCTGTTCCAGCTTCTTGAGGTGAGAATATAAAAACTGCATTTTAGATTTTTCTATTCTTTTGAGTGAGGCTTGGATGGCTAAGTATTTTCCCCTTAAGACTGCTTTTGCAGTATCCCATAGGTTTTGGACTGTTGTGTTTTCATTCTCATTGGTCTCCATAAATTGTTTAAATTGATTTTTGATTTCCTGGTTTATCGAATCATTCTTGAACAGGATGGTTCTTAGTCTCCAAGTGTTTGAGTTTCTTCCAAATTTTTCCTTGTGGTTGAGTTCCAATTTCAAAGCATTGTGGTCTGAGAATATGCAGGGAATAATTTTAGTCTTTTGGTATTGGTTGAGACCTGTTTTGTGACCCAGAACATGGTCTCTTCTTGAGAACGTTCCATGGGCATTAGAATATAATGAGTATTCTTTGGTTCTGGGGTGTAGTGTTCTATATATATCTATGAGGTCCACCTCTTTGAGTATGGCATTCAAAGCTCTTGTTTGTTTGTTGATTTCCTGCTTAGGTGCTCTGTCTATTGCTGATAGTGGAGTGTTGAGGTCCCCTACTATTAACATATTTTTATCTATATGTCTCTTTATTCTGGTTAAGAGTTGGCTTGTGTATCTTGCTGCTTCCCTGTTGGGGGCATATATATTTATAATTGTCATATCCACTTGTTGGATACATCCTTTAAGAATAATATAGTGCCCTTCTGTATCTCTAACTATAGTCTGTAGTTTAAAATCCAATCTGTCTGATATGAGAATTGCTACCCCAGCTTTCTTTTGATGTCCATTGGCATGAAAGATGGTATTCCATCCCTTTACTTTCAGTCTGGATGGATCTTTAGGTTCAAAATGAGTCTCTTGTAGACAGCAAATGGATGGGTCATGTCTTTTTATCCAATCTGCAACCCTGGGGTTGGGAGCATTTAGGCCATTTACATTAAGACTGATTATTGAGAGATATGATTTAAATGATGCCATGTTGCCTGTAAAGTCTTTGTTTCTATAGATTGTGACTTTCTGTTCTGTATCACTCTTGGGGCCTTTTTACTTTTATAGAACTCCCCTTAATATCTCTCATAGGGCTGGTTTCGTGGTTACGAAATTGGTCAATGACTGGCGATTCTAGAAGGTCTTTATTTCTCCATCAATTCTGAATGACAGCCTTGCTGGATAAAGGATCCTTGGCTGCATGTTTTTCTCTGAAAGAGCTTTAAAAATGCCCCCCCCCCCCAACCCTTTCTCTCATTCCCGGTCTGTGTAGACAGGTCTGACGTAATTCAGACCTGGTACGTGAGAAATTTCTTTGCCCTGGCCACTTTCAATACTGTATCCTTGGATCTAATATTTGCAAAATGCACTATGACGTGATGTGGCGTAGGTTTGTCGTGGTTGAGCTTGGGAGGGGTCCTCTCTGCCTCTTGGACATGAATGCTTGTTTCCTTTGCTAGATTAGGGAAGTTTTCAGCTACAGTTTGTTCAAATATCTCTTCTAGACCTCTGGGGATGCTGATGATTCTGACATTGGAACATTTCATTGAGTCAGTAATCTCCCGTAACCTACATTCTTGAGATTGGATTTTTTTGAGCCATGTTTCTATTTTAGCTTTCTTTTCTACTAACCCATCCTCCAATTCGCTGATACGTTCTTCTGCCTCATTCACCATGGCCGTCAGAGCCTCTAGTTTTGACTGCATTTGATTCATAGAATTTTTAATTTCTGCCAGATTCACTCACATTTCCTCCCTTAGAGATTCTATATTCTCATTAACATTTTCGTTAATACTTTTTTCAAGTCTACACATCATCTTGACCATTGTTACTCTGAACTCCATTTCTGATAATTTGGTTATATCCATATCCATTAGTTCTGTGGCAGAGGCCACAGACTCATTATCTTTTCTTTGCTGGGGGGATTTCTCCTTCTGTCATTCTGATGAGGAGAGGTGCGGGGTTGTCCAGAGCCCAATTTATTGACCAGGACCCAGGCAGTGAGCACTTGTTTTATAGGGACCTTAGGGATGTAGGCTTCTTGATTTTTCAGCCTGCCTTCTGGGGGAGGGGTCAGCTGCGCCGATACTGAGGCAACCCTGTTTGGGTAGAGTCTCCGTGTCCCCTGGGAGGGGGGATGGAGATGGGCACACTGTGAGCCGGTATTTCCAGGCTTTTGTTCTCTGGCGGCTTTCTCTGGTGGTTTGCTGTGCCTCTTCTGAGAGTCAGAGCAGCAGTAGCTGAATCTCAGCCTCTGTCTCAGAACAGAGGTATCGCAGACCACTCTCCACTGATGTTCTGGCCACTTTAACTCCGTTACTGTTGGTGCTGCTCAACCCTGCAGCGTCCCGGATGTGCGCCCCACACCCGGCGTCCCAGCCCTCACTTCCAGGGCCGGCGCGTCTCTGTCCTTTTTGTTTCTAATGCCACCAGCCGCCCCCATGCGCTCCCGGAGCTCCCGGTCTCCGTCTGTTTCCAGTCAGCACACCGGAGCTCCGTTTCAGTCTGGTGGCACGCGTTCCCCGGTTCCCCGGCTCATGGTCCCAGTCTGCTTTCTCGCGGGTGCAGGTCCGCGAGTCCACCCGCTCCCCCGTGCAGGTGGCTACCGCTTCCTGGTGCCCGAACGCGGCGGCTCCCTCCCCCTTCTGTTTATCTTCCAATATCTGTGCACGGTTTCACGGCTCCCCGCTTCGTACCTCAATACTCAGCACTGGAGATGTTCATTTGTAGAGATCCAGATGTATCTTCCTGCATCTCAGGCTGATTCCGTGGATGTTCAGGATGGTCTGGTACCTATCCAGCTCGACTCAGGGGACCAGCTGAAAAAGGGGTCCCCTACTCCTCCACCATCTTAGCTCCCTCTCCTCAGCCCTAATTTCTTTGTTTTCTGTACTTTGAATTGCTGATGAGTTAAAGACAAATTAAATCTGATCAGGTTTTGGTTCTATCTTTATCCATATCCGTGTGTGTGTGTGTGTGTGTAGGTATAGATTAGCATGTCTTTCATTTTACTATAAAACATTTCACATATATAGGAAAGCATAGACACTAATATAATCATGTATTTACCACTCAGCTTATTCATATAATAACATTCTTCCTAAAGCAAATAAGCTTTAGATTTATCTTCATCTCTCCCTTCTTCTGTCCTCCTTTCTATTCCTCCCTTCTCCATTACAAGTTAAACTCATACAGATGTAGTTGAACCCCCTGGAACTAATCTGATCCCATTCCTCTCCTGCTATCTGCAGAGGTAACACATATCCTGAGTTTGAAGTTTTAATTCCGGTGAATATTTTATACTTCTATGGGTATCTATAAGCAATTTATAATATTGCTTTTGTGGTTTCTATCCCTTATCTTTAAATGATGCATTCTTTGCTTTTCTAGCTTCTCACTCAGTATGCATTCATCCACGTCCTCCAGTGCACATACGCTGCCATGGAGTATTCCACCGTGTAAGAAGATCATAGTTTATCGATTCTCTTGTTGATGGATCTTTAATCTGTATCTATTTTTCTTAAATGATGCAGGACTAAACATTCTTGTACGCATCTTCTTTTGAGAGTTTCTCCGTACAATATGTACCTAGATGTGGTATCCCTGAGTGGCAGAAGTCTCTCTCTTTCTCTCTCTCTTTTTTTAAAGATTTTATTTATTTATTCGACAGAGATAGAGAAAGCCAGCGAGAGAGGGAACACAAGCAGGGGGAGTGGGAGAAGAAGAAGCAGGCTCATAGCAGAAGAGCCTGATGTGGGGCTCGATCCCACAACGCCGAGATCACGCCCTGAGCCGAAGGCAGACGCTTAACCGCTGTGCCACCCAGGCGCCTCTCTTTCTCTTTTTTTTAACTGAGCTATACTTCACATACCCAAAAGATGAATCCACTTAAAATGTATACTTCAGTGGTTTTTAGTATAATATACTAAAATTCAGAGTATGTGAGCATCCCCACAATCTAATTTTAGAACATTTTGGTCCCACCACAAAGAAATGCATTACCCATGGGCAGTCATTGTCCATTCTCCCATCCCTACAACCTTTAGTACCTACTAATCTACTTTGTGTCTCTGTCGATTTACTTATTTGGAGACTTCAGATAAGTGGAACAGTACAATATGTGGCCTTTTGTGTCTGGCTTCTTGCACTCAGCATAATGTGTTCAAGGTTCATCCATGGTAGAGCATATAGCAGTGTTTCACTTCTATGGCTGAATAATATTCCATTGTATGGATATACTACATTTTGTTTATCCATTCATCAACTGATGGACATTTAGAATCTTTCCACTTTTTGGCTATTATGAATAATGCTGCTGTGAATGCCCATGTACAAATTTTTGTGTGTTTTCACTTCTCTTGGGTATATACCTAGGTGTAGAATTTCTGGGTCATATAGTAAATCTATGTTTAAATTTTTGAGATGTTGCTGAAATGTTTTCCAAAGTGGCTGCAATTGTTTTGTATTCCCACCGGCAGTGTATGAAGGATCCAATTCCTTCACATCCTCCCTAATACTTGTTATATTGTCTGTCTTTTTAATTATAGCCATCCTGGTGACTGTGAAGTGATATCTCATTAGGGTATTGATTTGTAGTTCCATAATAACTAATGATATTAAGCACCTTTTCATGTGATTTTTGGCCATCTTAAAATAGTTGTTTTTTTTTGTTTTTTGTTTTTTAAAGAAATGTCTATACAAAACTTTGGTCACCATAAGAGTGGGTTTCCCTTTTATTGTGTTTGAAGCGTTTTTGTGTATTCTGGATATTAGTCCCTTATCAGATATATCATTTGCAAATATTTTTTCCTATTCAGTGGGTTGCATTCACTTTCTTGATAGTGTCATTTGAAGGATAACAATTTTAAAGTCCAATTTTCTTTGTTTTTGCCTAAGCATTTGGTGCCATATCTAAGAAACTATTGACCCAAGGTCGTGAAGATTTATGTCTGTGTTTTCCTCTTACAACTTATTGTTTTAGCCTTTACAGTTAGGTTTTTGATGCATTCTGAGTTCATTTTGGTCTGTGGTGTGAAGGATGGGCCTAACTTCATTCTTTTAATATGATATCCAGTTGTTCCAGGTCTATTAGATGATAAGACTATTCTTTCTCCATTGAATTATCTTGACACTCTTGTGGAAAAACCCAACTGGATTTATCTTTGGACACTCTGTTGTATTGCATTGATCTATATATTTTATCCTTATGCCAGTACCATGCAGTCTTGATTAATATAGCTTTGTATAGGTTTTCAAATCAATAATCTTGAGTGTTCTAACTTTGTGATTTTTCTTCAAGATTCTTTGGTTATTTTGGATCTCTTCCATTTCCATATGAATTTTAGGATATGCTTGTCAACTTGTACAGAAACAGCTGGGACTTAGATAAGTATTGTATTGAATCTGCAGATTTGAGTTGGGAAGTGTTACCTACCATCTTAAAATATTAAGTCCTTAAGTTAATTCATGAGCTCAGGATACCATTTTATAGATCCTCCTTATTTTATTTCAACAATGTTTTGTAGTTTTCAGTGTGAAAATCTTGCACTTCTTTTGTTAAATCTGTTACTAAGCATTATTTTTTTGCTGTTGTAAATAGATTTTTTTTCTTATTTTCATTTCATATTCACATTTTCAAATTTTCATGGCTAACATATAGATATACAATTGATTTTGTATGTTGATCTTGTATCCTGTAACCTTGCTAAACTTGTTTACTAGTTCCAATAGTTTGTGTGTGTGTGTGTGTGTGTGTGTGTGTGTGTGTGTTTGTAGGTGGTACCTTATTTTCTGTATACACATCACCTGCAAATAGATATAATTTTACTTTTCCTTTTCAATTTGCATGCCTTTTATTTTCTTGCCTAATTAGCATGGCTGGAAGCTCTAGTACAATGTTGAACATAAGTGGCAAGAGCAGACATCTTTGTTTTGTTTCTGATCTTTCAAGCTTTTAGTTTTATCATAAATATGTTAACTGTGGGCTTTCCATTTTGTTAAATTGAAGGAGTTACCTTCTATTCCTAGTTTGTTGAATGTTTTTGTCCTATAAGAGTTTTGGAATCCAGTGATTTTTCTGCATATATTGAGATGATCCTGTGGCTTTTTTATTAAGTAATCTCTGTGCCCAATGTGGGGCTTAGTCTCACAACCCCAAGATCAAGTGTCTTGTGGCTTTTTAGACTTTGTTACTAATATGATGAATGCATATTCGTGAATTTTCTAGTTTCCTTCTATTATTGATTTCTAATTCCATTTCATTGTGGCTAGAGAATGTACTTCATATGAGTTCAACCCTTTAAATTTTTGAGACTTGTTTCATAGGCTAACATATAGTCCATCCCACTGACTGTTCCACTTGTACTTGAGAAGAATGCGTATACTTCTCTTGTTGGGTGGCACATTCTATAGATATATATTAGGTGTTGTTGGATCATGGTGTTATTCAAATACTTGTTGATCTTCTGTCTAGTTGTTCCATCCATTATTAAAAATGAAGTATTGAAGTCTCCAACCATTATTATTGAATTGTCTATTTCTCCCCTTAATTTTCAGGTTTTATTTCATGTATTTTGGGGTCCTGTTATAATTATTGTATCATCTTGATTGATTTATCCATTTATCATTATAAAATGTCCTTCCTTGTCTCTAGTTAAGATTTTTGTCTTAAAATCTGTTTTGTCTGATACTGCTACAGCCACTCCACCTCTTTTTTGGCTATGGTTTTCACAGTTAATTTTTCCCATATTTTTGCTCTCAATCTATTTGTGTCTTTGAATCAAACACATATGATTTGTAGACAACATATAGTTCATATTTTCTGTTTTTATCCATTTTGTCCATCTCTGCTTTGATTACAGTGTTTAGTCCACTTACATTTAATATAATACTGATAAAGTAGGATTTATATCTGCCACTTTGCTATTTATTAATATATATGTATATTTTAATTTTTTTATTATATTGTTAGTCACCATACAGTACATCTCTAGTTTTTGATGTAAAGTTCCATGATTCATTACTTGCATATAACACCCAGTGCACCATGCAATACGTGCCCTCCTTACTACCCACATCACCAGCCTATCCCATTCCCCCACCCCCTCCCCTCTGAAGCCCTCAGTTTGTTTCCCAGAGTCTTTTCGAGTTATTTTTTAATGGTTGCATTAGAGACTATAGTTGACATCTTAATTCGTAACAATCTAGTTTAGATTAATAGAGATGTTTACAAGAATATCCAAAATCTTTGTTTCTATGTAATTCTATTTTCTCCTTCCTTTTGGGGCTAATGTTGTCACACAAATTCTATCCTTATACATTCTGTACCCATCAATATAAAATTTTAAATTATTGGTATATGCAGTTGTCTTTTAAGTTAGGAGAAAAAGTTACAAGCAAAAAAATACATTCATGCTATCTTTTATATTTATCTATGGACTTACCTTCATTTCTTTATATCTTCATTTCTTCGTATGGACTTGAGCTGCTATTCAGTATCCTTTCATTTCAACCTAAAGGACTCACTTCAGTATTTCTTGTGGGGTATGTCTGCTAGTGACAAATTCTTTGTTTTTGTTTATCTAGAAATGTCCTCTTTTCTCCTTTACTTTTGCAGGATAGTTTGAATAATAGGTTTTTATCCTATTGGCAGGTTGGTAGTCTTTCTCTCTGAACTTTGAAGCCATCCTGGTGCCTTCTATGTTTTCTGTTTAGAACTTACTGAATCTTACTGAGGACCCTTCACACATGATGAGTTGCATTTCTCTTGCTACTTTCAAGAAGTCTTTGACTTCTGCCAGTTTGATTATGATATGTCTAGGTGTGGATCTCTGAGTTTATCTTATTTAGAGGTTTTTAAAGTTTTAAAGAAATGTAGAGGGGCACCCGGCTGGCTCAGTTAGTAGAGTGTGCGACTCTTGATCTTGGGGTTGTGAGTTCGAGCCCCATATTGGGTGTAGAGATTACTCAAAAATAAAATCTTAAAAAAATGTGAACTTATTTTAAAAATCAAATTTTGGAAGTTTTCTGCCATTATTTCTTCAAATATTTTATCTCTGTCTCCTTTTGTGACTCCCATTATGTGTATTGGTATGCTTAATTGGTATCCCACAGGTCTTTGAGGTTCCATTTATTTTCTTTATTTTCTCTTTGTATTCTTTAGGCTGGATGATCTCAATTGACCTATCTTTATTTGCTTATTCTTTCTTTTGCATGCCTAAATATACTGTTGGGTCCCTCTAGTGAAATTTTCATTTCAGTTATTGTATTTTTCAACTCCTGAATCTCTACTTGGTTCTTTTTGAGAATTTCCATTCTTTTATTGACACTTTTTATTTTGTAAGATATTGTTTCCATACTTTATAGGAATTATTTAGGCATTGTTTCATTTAGTTATTTGGACATACTTAAAATAGCTGTTTTAAAATCTTTGTATAGTAAGTCCACTGTTGGGTTTTCTCAGGGACACAGACCATACTTTTTGTGTCTTTGGCTGTCAAATAATTTTTGGTTGAAAACTGGACACTTTATTTTATTTTATTTATTTTTTTAAATGATTTTTTATTATATTATGTTAGTCACCATACAGTACATCCCCGGTTTCCGATGTAAGGCTCGATGATTCATTAGTTGTGTATAACACCCAGTGCACCATGCAATACGTGCCCTCCTTACTACCCATCACCGGTCTATCCCATTCCCCCACCCCCCTCCCCTCTGAAGTCCTCAGGAAAACTGGACACTTTAAATGATATAATATGGCATTTTTAGAAATTAGATTCTCTCTCCTCTTGAGAGTTTGTTGTTGTTGTTATTTGTTTTTATTGTTGTTGGTGGTGTTTAATGACTTTTTTCAAAGTATTTCTGTAAGCTCTGAGACAATCAGAAAAAGCCCAAGGAAACTTGATCAAGGAAGTCCATTGTTTAAAGAGTGTGTAGAGGAGCAGTACCCCGGAAAGGAAACTGAAGTATATTGACTGAGAAATCAAGTTAGAAGAGTGTTAGGTCAAGGAAGCAAAGAAGGTGTTTTAGTCAGAGGATGTGAATAACAATGTTGCATGTTTCGATATGTCAAATAAAATAAAAATTAAGAGTCCATTAGAACTGATACCGTGGAAGTCATTGAACTGAACACCTTATATAATTATTTGGATGGAATAGAGTGGTATATGTGAGAGAAGCCAGATTGGAGTGCATAAAGAATTTTGGGATATGAAGATATAGGAATTTTGATTCTTTATAGTCATTGGAGAACTTTTACATGAAAGGAGGAGAGAGTGATCATGTTTAGTTAGAATAGTTGAGACGTACACAGGAGATTCTGAAAATTTGGGGACTCTTGAACATGGTTGAGTCTAATAGGGGCTGATAAAAAAGGGATTGACCATCAAGAGACATATTTAATAATAAAAGGTTCTTGATTAAACCAAAGAGGATAGAATCTGGAATATGGATGGAAGAATTGACCTTAGATAAGAGGATGAAAGATGAGTATGGATATGGCTGTTTTGGGCAGCAGAGGGAGTTCTTATTGGATGCTTTCTATATTTTACAAGAGGTCACTTACAATATGATGGAGGAAAGATTGATTGGGGATACTTGAGAAACTTTGCAATTGAAGTGGAAAATGGAAGCGTTTGGGGAGGGACAGATTTTAGGGGCCAAATGAACTCACTGATATGAATTTTTGATGGTCCCAGTCAGCCTGGTTGAATTCCTCTGGTAATACTTAGCAACTTGTGAGACATTATTGACTGTGGGATACTTGAATTCATCTATGGTTGGGATTTTGTTAGTGCAGTTGCAATAAAAAAAAGCAGGGCAAGGAAGTTCCTGAAGATTAGCAAGAAAGACAAATACTATATGTTCTCACTTATATGTGTAATCTAAAAAAGCTAATCTCATGGAAACTCAGAGCAGAATGGTAGTTACTAGGGGCTGGAGGTGAGGGAAATGGGAGATGTTGGTCAAAGGGTATAAACTTTGGGCTATAAAATGAGTAAGTTCTGGGGTTCTAATATACAGCAAGGTGACTATAGTTAAGAATACTGAATTATATACTTGAAAGTTGCTAAGAGAGTAGATCTTATGCATAGAAAAATGGTAATTATGTGAGGTGATGGAGGTGTTAACTCTTGTACTCATTTTGCAATATATGTATCAAATCATCATGTTGTGCACCTTAAACCTACACAATGTTCTATGTCAATTACATTTCAATAAAGCTGGGGAAAAGATTATTAAGAGAGTGGTTGAGATTATAAACCACAGAATCTTAGATGAAAAAGGAGGGAAATGAAGCCTGGAAGGTGTAGAAAAAGAGAAAATAGTAAGTGCCCCAGAGGTTTGAACAGAACTGAGGAATGTGTGTATTGGGAGTAACTGAGTGTGTAGGCTGGAATGACAGTAGTCTGTGGTTAGAGGGTGGCTTATATTAATGAGCAGTGTCAGAGATGGAATAGTTCTGAGTGATGTCAAATATGGGAGAGGTTAGCTAGAGTAGCATGGAAGAGGAAGTTTCTGAAATCATAAATTTGGACTGGCCATGAAGATAATAAAGTCATGCAAGATGATCACAGAATTTAGAGTGAAAAAGATGTGAGCCAGTTGCCAAATACTTCAATCATTGCAGCCCATATAGTGAAACAAATATTGAAACTTGAGTGTGGGGCCCTGGATTGTACTTTCTCAAACTACATTCTCGCCTTGATCTATCTATGTTTACCACCTTCAGTTATAATTATGATTAGAATCTCTTCTTTATCTCATTGTAAGTTGCTTTAGGTACAAGTATAGTGTCTTAACTATCATTGTGTGACTTAGATTACTTTATGCCGGAATGCAATAGATTTTATGTTGGTTAAATGAATAGAAAAAGTAAACAAAATGTGAGCATTTTGGGAAGCAGAGAGGCACACTTGAATTTTCCTGAGAGCAATTGTAGATCACAGGGTTCTTTCTCCTCCTCTCCCCAGCTACACTGTAACAAGTTAGACACCTATTTTAAAAAAGATTAGGACACCTAGAGACTTTGGTGAAACTTAAAAGAAGAAACAAAGCTTGCCTATTATATACCTTTGATTACCTGCATCCTCTTTGTCTTTCTATCAGCTTTCAGGCATTATAACTCAGAATTTCCTAATATCAAGTATAACTTTGTCAAACGAAATATAGGGTGACTCAGATTTTAAAAGCCTTATTACAGATTCAGTTTTGTCCCCTGAAAGCCAAGATAAAATAAGGAAGAAAATTAAAATCTGTTGTCATCTTGATCTATTATCATGCATCCATTTTCTGAAGTTGTCCTTTTGATGATTAAGCTATTTAAGAATGAAAATTGTTTTCCATATGGTCTGACTTGTCTGTTTCTTAACGTTTTTTGCTCATTTGATAGAAGTGTTATTGGTGCTTTGTACTTAAGAAAATCCTGAGGGCGCCTGGGTGGCATAGCGGTTAAGCGTCTGCCTTCGGCTCAGGGCGTGATCCCGGTGTTATGGGATCGAGCCCCACATCAGGCTCTTCCGCTATGAGCCTGCTTCTTCCTCCCCCCCCTCCTTGTGTTCCCTCCCCTATATATATATATATATATATAAAAAATATGAAGTCCCACACTATATCATTTGTCATTACTTTTCTTAAACTTAGAAACCAGAAACACCAATGCGGGATGAGGATGGAGTCAATCAAATGCAGAAAAGACAACACATTTAATTCTGTGGACTGAAGATATAGCAAGGGCTTAATTTCTATTTTCTTGGACAAATTGTGTTTATCTTTGGTGTATTCTCATACTTGTTTCTGGGATAAAAACATAAGTTGGCTTTGACAACTGTCACCACATTGATCCCTGTGGTTGACCTTTCCGGAGAGGGAGAATGTTCTTTTCTTTCTTTGTTATCCATGTATCTTTCTCCTGAAGCTATGCAGGAAGTTATTGAAGAGATTACCTTCAACTTAGTGTTTAGTTTGTATATGAATAGTTAGACACAGCAGTCAACATTTCTCATGCCTTTTTCAATCTATTAATACTTCTGCCCTCTCTTCTCTCGGGTGTCCAGTATTTCTTGTACATCTTTGGATGCCCCAAACCCAGTGCTGTGATACTTCCTGAAGGCTTCCCTTCCCCAATGTGTTCTTTGCTTTGCATTTCATTATTTCCCTCCCTTTACTCCTTCCATTAAAATTTCCCTTCCCTTGTGATCCATGAATTAATATATGTTAAGTATCTGTTCTGGCTTATCACAATGTTTGGAACTAATGCTTAAAGAGCTTCTGCTGTAGTTTGAGTCAAAGTTTACCTACATAAACATTCACAAAAAACCCCCAAACAAACAAAACCCCGAGGCAATTAAGGGTCAAATTATATTACATCAGCCATAGGAATAATTTTCAGAGAAAGAAGAGGTCAGTATGGGTTGGAGTAGCTAGAGGAAGATTAATGGAATCTAAATGCACCAGTATCTGGAGATAAAGAGTTAGCATTTTATTTCCTTATTGAATAACATACTGGAATAGCTGGAAATTAATGGAATTAAGATTTATGGCATCTCAGGGAGGCTTCTGGTCAAGGCCGCATATGGCCTTCAAATCAGTCAGCTCCTACATTGTGCACTTTCCTCCTATCAGCTGAAAGCTTGCAGCTCCAAATTTCTTCCCATTCAATGGACGCTGTGCAAAAGCCAGGGCGAAACATGCACGTGGCTTTGCTCCTGGTGGAGTCCGGAGTCCCTGTGAAGTCTGACTGAAGATGAAGATGATTCCAGTGATGTCAACCTGGTCACCTGAGTCTTTGAGGCACTATGTTCATAACTTGGGAAGGGGCTATAAACTAACACTTTCAAATGCCTGGAGCTTATCTAATTTTAATAGCTTCTCAGTGACATGAAGAATCAGACATTTGGAAACCACTTTCTAAGAATTAGACCTGATAGGTCTATTCCCTCTGGTAGACCAGTTAGCCTGCCACTCTTTTTCTTTTTTTAAACTGAATTTGATTTTTGACAGATTTAATCTCATTCCCTATCACAATATTATTTTTCGTAACAGCAGGAAGAAATTTGGTAAACTATTCTAGTTTCTTCTATTTGTGAATTTAATTCCCACTTCGTCAAAATGGGCTTCTGTCAGAGGATGAAACCAGATGCAGTGTGTTGTTCAAGTTTTAAATGTCTCCAGCTTGTTGAAGCAACTGCATTAAAAATCTCAATAAATAATGTTGCTGACTTTCTTGCTCTCTGTGTTCCTCCTGCAGTTAAACTATTTACACTTGAGCTTTTTCCACATCTGGTTAGAAGACAATGACTGTTGTCTCCCCCTGTTTTAAGTTACTGTCTCCCTCAGGGTTTCTTCCATAAACTGAACTTTCATTCTTTTCTTTAATGGAAAAGGGGCTGGAGTGGTAGAGCAAGTGGTAGACCAGTGGTCCCAGAGATGCCCAGGTTTGAGTCCTAGGTCTGGCATTTGCTTGCTGAATGATCTTGGATATTTTAACTTTTCTGACACTCAGTCTCATTACACTTACCTTGAAGAGTTGTTAGGATTAAATAAAATAACCCACGCAACAGCACTTGGCACATGATTTGCATATATGAGCACTCGATCTGCCTGTTTTTTTATATTTGTGTGATGAGTTCGGCCATACTCAGAAAGTGCAATTTCTTACTCACGGAGAGCTTATTCAAAACCTAATTCTGTGTTCTATCTACATTCTATATAGGGTGTTCTTTAACTCTCATTGTGATTTTTTTAGTTATCAGTGTTTCCTACACTATTTTTTATTACTTTTATCTGCATAATGCTTGATATTTATAATGCTTTTGTGCTTTTATGTGCCTTAATGCACTTTCATAATGTGTAACATACACATCCTGAAATTTATCTTGTTGGCTCGTTCTTCAGTCTGGGGTGTTGCTTACACGGTCTGCTTATTCTGAGCATCACAGTCTCAACTGCAGAGTTTACTTGGTTAAGAAATTCAGTTAAAACAAAAAGGAGCTCTTCAACCTGGGATTCTATGAAGATGACAAAAAATTTCGGTTGAGTGCCAAGGACACATGGTAGAGGCTTAATCTGAGTTTTTCCACTTCTTTTTGAAATTATACAGAGAAAGAAGTCAAAGAGAAAAATTCACAAATTCCATTTTCAGTGACTCCAAGAGACCCAGATATATCTTAAAACTGCAAATTATATGAGCTGCCCAAAGCAAGTGAGGCCCATGGAAGCAGTCAGGAAGCTGCCTGGTAAGTGGTGAATAGGCATCAAGAAGGATGGTGAGGGTGGGTGGCATCAGCTGTGGTGAATTTCAGAAAAGCCAGTAAGTGTTCACTTCTGGAAAGGGAGAATCCCATCCTGAATGGCAACTGCAGGGAGCAAGGATGAATTCAGGGTGACCAGCTTATTCCAGTTTGTCTGGACCTTTCCTAGCTTTAGCACTAAAAGTCCCATGTCCTAGGAACCTCCTCAGTCCTGGGCAAACTGGGATGTTGTTCACCCTAGATGAGATGGAATAGGATGTGGGATGATGGGAAAGGCCTTAGGGCCATGCGGGTGGCAGACTACAGAAAGAAGAAGCCAAAACGCACCAAAAAAAAGTGGGGTCACTACCTTGGAAGTTAAGAGGTATGTCCTGCGCGGTGGTGTCTAGTGAAGAAACTAGAAGATCACATGGGTAGAAACCATTCTGAACCTAAAAGGCAAAGGGAATAAAGTTGAGCAGAGACCTCCTTTTTAAGGGAAATAACCTATTGCAACAGACTGGAACAGAAAAAGCCTATGAGTTGTAACGTTTGGGAGACTGGAACTCCTTAGTCCTTCGCTCTACCCCCTTGGAACCTTTGTAAATAGCTGGTCCAGGAAAATCAAACTCATTCAAGTATGAGTAACAAAAAAAAAGTGTTGGAAGAGCATCTGTACAGACATGGTTATTAAATTGTGAAAAAAATAGGAAAATTTCCTCTATAGACAAATGAAATGCACCAGAAAACTATTGCCAAGAGCAGATAAAAATTTTAATGTTAATATCACGTGTTTAAAAAACTTAATGGAGTACTAGTTATTAATGAAGGTATACAAAGCAAAAATGCAATGACTCAGGACTGGGCAACGAGGAGATGATGAATAAAGGGAGATGTGAATTAGAGTTTGGCAGAAATCATGAAAGAAATAAAAACATTTTTCAGAAGTAAAGACTAAATTAGATCACAAGAGTAGATACCATTGAAAGCACAGTAAGGAACAAAAGAGATATGAGAAAAGCAAATGAAGTGAACAAGAAATACAGAAAGAAAAAGGATTTAGAGACAAAATTATAGAAATAAACACAAGTATACATGTACATGTGGGGTCTCTCCAAAAGAAGACCAAAACAAAAGAACGAATACTTGATAATTCAATTCAGGGAAACTTTTCTAAAAATAAGGCATGAATCAACATATTTGAAGGGCTCACCATATACCAGGGAAGATTGGCTTTTCTATAAAAGTCAGCACAAGGAATATTCTAAAGTGATTAGAAGAAAGACTATTTTGGGTGAACAGGTGAAATATCTATTCACTTATGGTGGAATGAAGCTGGGCAGGCATCGGACTTTTCTAAAGATATAAACAATCCCAGATGATTGTGGAATAATCCTTATATTTAAGGAAAGAAAGAATGAGCTGGAGATTTTATATATGGCCAAGATGTCTGTCATATCTAAAAGGCTACAAAAAGTTTCAAATTTGTAAGAACTCAGGAAATACTATCCATAGAAGCCCATTTTGAGAAAACAGAGGATTAACTCTCACCAACCAAAAATGCCTTGGGGAACTTTGGTTGAAAGGCATTTGACATTAAATGAATTTAATTGCAGATCTAAGTCCTAGCAAAAAAGGGGACAAGTTAAGGGGTAAAGTCTGAAATCAATAGAGGAGTGGACCCAGAATCTATTGGCAGGGGTTGAACCTTGAATGGAGGTGAGATGCTACCTTCATTGTATGAAAGAAAGAAGGAAAAGCTGATGAACTGCAGGAAGATGGTGCTACTTTTTTTGTGAAGTAGAAGTCCAATCCATCCACTGAACGCAGGGGGCCAGGATTGAAGTAAGGGTCAGCAATGGAGGGGAAAATGTTTGGAATAGTATGGGATATTAAGCTTCCAGAGAATCATGGTAGAAATACATATAAGAGATCCCTGTTGAAAGAAAACCTTCAATGAATTTGTTAAAGTGAACTATTTATCATGAGGTATTCAAATATCTATTCTGTAAATTGGGTATTGAGTAGCATACAGAAGTTTAAGACAGATGTTTGTTATTTTGCACCTGTGGACATAGTGCTTTGCGTGTTTTTATGCAAATCCATTCACTTAGTGTTTTTTTTTTTTCCTACTGTATTATGACACACAGAAGGTAAGTAGTATCTTCCCAGTTCTCTGCCCACTTCAGGTGTTCATTCAATACAACTTTGATATTTTAGTAAGTAAAACATACCTATAATGTTCTGCTTAATATTTTCTAACACTCAATCCTGAAGATGCACATAAAAATGATTAATTTTAATCATTTAATTTTCAGACTCTGCAAAGGTAATACTTCATTGAAATTTCTGATGAAGCTTAGAATTAAAAATTACAACAAAATTTATAAATGTTTAGCCACATACATTTCTGACTTAATAGGCCAAGGTGTAATAGATGCCAATATCTCCCATCTAGAAAGTGTGGTGAACACTGTGTTCTCAAGTCATGTTGCAAATGGCCCAGTCAAACAAGGAGTCAATAACAGATATGAACTGAAAGAGCCAACTTGTCTAGTAGTTTTGGGATTGTGAAGCAATCAAGCACCACAGAACTATAGGACTAATCAAAGGTGAGAATAAGCACTACGTTCTCTGGGAGCTTTAAATGAACTATGGTGGAACTTGCTTCTTGGTATGGCCAAGATAGCACTTGTAAGTCTCCCTTCCCCATTCCCTATTGACCCACAGAGAACTTTCCAAAGATATTCTCTCAATCCAACTGCAACTAAACCGCTATATACTTGACACTGTTTTCCCTGCAAAATTTGAGTAGTATACTTTTTATTGTTGACTTACTGTCATTACCCAAAGATAGCACACTGTTCACCATGTTGCATGAAAGAGAAAACATCTGAGAATTCACCAAGATCAAAAATAATTTATCAAATTATGACTTGAAGAAGTAAAAGGAAGGTGTAGATGGTAACAAGCCAACCAGGAAAGAACTAAGGAAAGTTTGGATGCTGCATGCATTGTATAATTTTTCTCAAGTGAGGACAACTTCAGAAGGTTGATTCAGAATACCTGCATCAGTCACTATGCCTTGGCATGGAATGATTTTGAGGCTAAGGATGAAAAGGGCAGTCTCCTTCAACACCAGAGAGCCACTCCATCTTGACATTTTATTGTTTAGGGCGTGCTCTAGATCTAATAGGCACAGCTTTAACCACTGTATGTTTTTGGGAATTAGACTTAACATAGTTGAAAAAGGACAAATTTGGGAACCAACCATGATTGCACCCCAATACTCACTGCAGTAGGAACTAACTGTGGGACCAGAGTATAACAACATCTTCTTTCTTGGATTGTTATTAGATATTAGCAGTAATGTGAATAAAGTACTTAGTGGAGTGCTGGGCACATAGCAAGTGCATGATGAATGGTAAATATATTACTATCTCATGGCAAGAAATTTTATTAGGGTTAAAAATCTCAGAGTAACAAAACATCCACAAATCTCAAATAGCCATCTGTTTCGAGCAACATTCATACTATGAAACTCTAGCTCACTGAAATGATTTGGATTCTCTCTTAAAACTCACCATAATGAGATTTGGCCTGCACCAGAGAAAAGCCATTAATGACCTAATTGTCAAATCCAATGGCCTGTTTTCAGTCATGTTCTTATTTATTTCCTCTGTGGCATGTGATGCTATTGACTATTCTTGTCTTAATTCATTCACTTGGATGCCTCAACAATGCTGTCTGTTGGTTCTTCTCTTGTTTCCGACTCCTTTCCTGGGGTTAGGGCTTGGAAGGGGCTTTTTCTCCACTTCCTGATCTCTTCTGTGAAGACTTCCCTTAAGCTCACCAGGCAGAGTCAACACAATTCAGAAAATCTTTGTTCAGTACTTAGTATGCACTCATCTCTCTTCCAGGTATTGGGGCACAAAGACAAAGGAGACTGGAGATGGTAGAAGCTCCTGGTGCTCACCATGTTGAATTTTTCTTCCTGAACAGACAGGAGGTTATGTTGTTCAGCCTCCAGCAGGAGATGGGGCTGTGGAACTAGCTTCAGTCATGAGATGTGACTGCAGTTCATGGGTTGAGGCATTTAAGAGGCAGTACACTACTTTCTTGCTCTCTCTTCCCATGCTGCCATGACCCAGGAAATGAGTGGTCATGGACCTGACAGTGTCTCATGGTGGAGGGAGCCTGGGCTGTGATTGTCAGGTGGAGGGAATTCCTACCAGCTTCCATCAGACTTTGCATGATCGAGAAGAAAAGCTGTACTAAGCTATGAAATCTGTTACTGTGTCCTATCCTATCCTAAATCAGTATAGTGTGATATACTTGGAGGAGATGCTGCAAAGAAAACGCACAAAGTGCACGGGATGCTTTTTGGAGCGTTGAGGAAGAGCACTGATCTCATTCTGTGTGAGGAGTATTTAGGGAAGATGTGAATTCCTGGTTCTAATTCATCCCTTCCCAGAATGGACAGATGGGTCTTGACCAAGAGAGGAGGCACCTTCCTCTCCTGAATCTGGGCTGGCCCAGCTGGGAATAGAAACAGCTATAGACTGTTGAGTAGATGTTGTGTCAAAAGGGTGAAGGAATTCACCTTCACATTTTCTTGGCGAAGAGATGTTTTCTGATATGTATTAGAGCAGGGGGAACAAACTATTTTATCTGCAAGGCTAGATAGCCAATAGTTTAGGCTTTAGTCTCTGTCACAACTACTCAACTCTGCTATTTTAGTGGGAAAATAGCCATAGACATTACTTTAAGTGAATTCACCATTCCAAAAAATCTTTATTTGCAGAAGAGGTGACAGGCTGGATTTCAGCTGTTGGCCACAGTTGGCTGTTCCCTGTGTTCAAAGGTTGAGGCCCAGGCCACAGTTTTGAAGCAACATTGGAGATTTGCAGTCATTTTTGCAGGAGCTAGGAGAGGGTGAGTGTTGATGGGTGACAAGGAATAGCATATAGGGGGAGCTCAGGGTCTAAGTGACGTTAGAAAGAATGTGTTGGCTAAATCGTGGAAGGAGCTGAGATGCCCTTCAACAGATGACTGGATTAAGAAGTTGTGGTCCATATATACAATGGAATATTACTCAACTATCAAAAAGAACAATTTCTCAACATTTGCTGCAACATGGACGGCACTGGAGGAGATAATGCTAAGTGAAATAAGTCAAGCAGAGAAAGACAATTATCATATGGTTTCTCTCATCTATGGAACATAAGAACTAGGAAGATAAGTAGGAGAAGAAAGGGATAAAGAAAGGGGGGTAATCAGAAGGGGGAATGAAGCATGAGAGACTATGGACTCTGAGAAACAAACTGAGGGCCTCAGAGGGGAGGGGGTGGGGGAATGGGATAGGCTGGTGATGGGTAGTAAGGAGGGCACGTATTGCATGGTGCACTGGGTGTTATACGCAACTAATGAATCATCGAACTTTACATCAAAAACCAGGGATGTACTGTATGGTGATTAACATAATATAATAAAAAAACATTAAAAAAAAGTGTTGGCTGTGGCCCCATTTGCATTGTTTTGGCAGTTTTGAACACAGACTGTGGTTGTCATAGGATAGCTAGGTGTAGAGTGTGAATTCTTCCTCCTCTGTGATCTGAAAGAATTGCTAGCATGTCTGGCTAATCCTAGTTGTCTCTCCCCCCAGACTGTGGACATTTTGCGGGCAAGGTCCTTGTCCCCTGTATTTTTTGTAATAGCCTGAGTTTCCTCGGTGTCTCGTTAAGGACCATATCCTTCAGTGTTTGGCATTTGCCCCTCACCTTGCTGCGACACAACGAGAACCCTTTCCTGGACCTGAGTCTCCATGGCCAGACCCGTCTCACTTCATGTTGAATCCACCCAGACCCGTCTCGTCCTCTGAGGACTGGTGACTAATGCGGTGACTGTTAGCTGGTCAAGAGAAGCTGAAGTCATGCTGTAATTATGGTTCCACACACACGCACCCACTGTTTTATCTGTCTCCCCCCCCCATCTTCCTGTCTTTGGAACAAAAAAATTCTCTGACTTCACATGGCCAACACAGCTGTCCAACTGGCTACAAACACAGAAGTGAATGAAGTCAGTGAAAGGATGAGTCATGGCACAACAGTGTCATTTACACTCCCTGCATCCCCACCCCCCGCCCCCTCCTGACTGGGGTTTACTGCTTGGGAAGGAGCCCTTTGCCACAGCTCCAAGGACACCGTGCAAGGAAGCACCTTTTGGAGGAGGAAGCCACTCACTTGGCAAATCTGTTGTTCACTCCTGGTCCCACCTAGTTGAATAACATCATTCAGATCTAATGAGGAGACGGTGGGATCCAAGGGGCATAGACAGCTGGTCAAGTGGCTTGGTGGCATTTAAATATTTTCTAGCAAAAGGACACATATATACAATTCAAGATCCAAATGCACCCAGTTTAGTTATAGCCTAGTAGTGCTTCCCGAGTCATGACACAAAGTGAACCTGTAACCAGGAAAGCTCATGGCAACCAATGGTGATCTTATTCCCAGCTGCTATTGTCCATATTAATTCATGAAACTTCATGAGAATGAGCATCCCTCCAGGGCAAACAGCACTGTCGGCTAATCTAAATTCAGGCTGTGAATTTTTATCATGATCAGTGTTTTGTTTGGATCAATGTTGGCATGGATTTAAAATCAATGATCAATAATAATATCACTGATATTATTAATAAACAATTTGCTCCCTTCCTGTTATGCATTGGCCCTGTCTTGAGGATGATGCTGTTCAGAATATGGGAGGCTTAGACTGGTTGAAATTTGTCTCTGTTCCCACGTTGCCTGCGTTTCTGCTTTTCACGCCCTCAGCCAACCTTCTGTAAGCATCACTTTTGTATCTCTCTCAAAGTTCTCTTTCCTCCTGTTTGTAATAAGCTCCCCAGCACACTGCGCTTGGATCCTCAGACCGAGGAGGAGACGGACAGACAAGGCTGAGGCTGAAGGAGCAGCTGCTGGTCCTCCCTGCTGCCAAGGCTTGGCAGCAGGTTCCTGGGGAAGCAGGAGGCACCTGGTTCGCAAAGGACCAGCACAGCTGGCCCAGCCTTTGACTGGCAGAGCGTGGCTTCCTTCGTCACCGAAGCGACTGGCCTGTGATCTTGCTACAGCCTGCTGAAACCGAGAGGGACGCCGTGAAAGCCATACACCTCAGCGGAGCAGGTGCAAGTCACATTTCACTAACGAACAATGGGCACTTTGCACACAGGGAGGCTTTGATCTGAGAGCTAAAAGGCCCTTCTGTTGGACAGGATGTTGGCCGAGGCAGGAAGCAGCGAGAGGCACTGGGAAGGATCCTTTATGCAAAGAAGTCGTGTAGCAGCCGTCATCAGCTCATGCTCGCAGACTTAAACACTCCCAATCTCAGAGACCTCTTTGGGAGAAAGCAGTGTGTTTGTGGAAGGCTTTTAGTTGATTCTATATTAGGACCATCCCCAAAATGAATAAAACATTTCTTCTATATTAAACTTAAGGCTGTCTTCTACCCATCGGTTTCAGCTATGCCTTATGGGTTTATACAGAACAGTTCTACTTGAGAAAGAGGGTGTCCATGTGAGAATATTCCATAAATTTGGATATCAGTCTCTTGTCTTCCAGGAAATGTTAATAGGACATCTTTTCATAAATTAAAAAATAGTAAATTATAAAATCACAAATAAGCTAAACTGCTGTCCTCACGTACATGTGTATTTCTCCTGCACAGTGACCTCAAAGGCTCTATGCAAATCTCTCTTGTCTTCCCCTACAAAATCAGATTGTAGGTTTATGATGGGAAAGACCTTAGAGATCATCCTTTCTAAGCCTTCATTTCACGTCTTGGGCAACAGAAGCTGACAGAGGGCAAGTCACTCAGGAGTTCAGAGCAGAGACCAGACACCCCAAGCCCGTTGGGGGCTTGTGCCTCTGTGTCATGTTGCCTGATGATGGCTGCGATTGCATGCAGGGGAGGTGATGAGCCTGTTCTTGGCAAGGTGTAAACCATCCATCCCACTCCAAGTTTATAGGACTTCTGCTGTCTCACCTTCCTTTCCCCGCAACCTGCTCTCAGAGGATGATGTGATGTGAGACTATTTGTGAATTTCAGCCTGTGTATTTCTATTCTTTTCACTTTTCACTGGGGACTAGAGGGAGTTGTGCAAAGGTTTGAGGCTTCTTAAAGCAGATGAGGGAGGGGCAGTTAGAAAGAGGGGAAGGAGGAAACGCCCATGTGAGTTCTCCTTGGAGCTAAGACTGAGGTATCTCCAAGTCTGTAAGGACATGTTTGGCATAGCCAGTGTCAGAGGACTTTCTCTCCATGTGAACACTGTGGGAGCCACTGATGAGTTAGGAGACAAACTTCAAAGGAGGAAAGTAGCACAAGCAAATTGCTGCTTAAAAGCTTGGATATGGCAGGAATCAGGTGGGTTCACAGCAGTAAAAATATAATCGGATGGTCACTGTCCATCTGTCACTGCCACTAATAGAACAGGGTGAAATGGCTTGAGAGTAGATACTGCCCCTGACCTCACTGTGTATAGGGCCACAGGCAGAGAATACGTACCTGGGCATGTGTATCTGGGAGAAGGGGGCACCACAGTATTGAAGCATTGAGGGGAGGGGGTGAGGGCACTTTCTAGCAAGGGGTGTAGAAAAACCCATGAAGGGACAGTAAGGAGACAGGAGTTCAAAGTCTAATAGAAAAGGCATTGAGCATGTCAGCAAGGGTCCTGTGTGCCTGGGAAGGTTTTCTGTACAGCCATTCTTGATTAGGCTCAGACCACGTGGGAATACAATGTTTAAAAGAGACAAACATCACTGTTTTCAAATCCTTGCTATCACTCTTGGATCAGAAACTTGTTTGTAGGTGGATACTGGACAGCAGATTAACTGATTCTAGTAGTTACCCTGTTGTGGGGAGTCTCCTAAAATGCTTCCTCTTCTTTTGAGGACTCGCTCAGTGCTCAGAAGGGGTCAAAGCTGGAGCGGTCAGACCTCTCAGAATTCAACTGAACGAGGCTAGGAAAAGCAGAGACAGATACTACTAGATGTTGGCGACATTGCATTTCCCCTTTCCTCCTCAAAGCTTAGCAAAACTTCTCTGTCTCAGGTCCTGTACCATCCAGACCTAGCCATTCATTCCGGAGCTAAACAATGAACTTGGCAGGAGCATGGGGCTAACTAGACTGCCTCATAATCAGAAAACATTTGGCACAGAAGTGGGAACGGGCAAGAGAAGTGAATTTCCTGAAAGGAATGGGGAAGTTGAACATCAGGGGTGTG
The DNA here is from genome assembly GCF_017311325.1 of Ursus maritimus. Lineage (NCBI taxonomy): Eukaryota > Metazoa > Chordata > Mammalia > Carnivora > Ursidae > Ursus > Ursus maritimus. The sequence continues at coordinate 28,749,130 of NW_024425564.1, forward strand.
TGTGTGTGTGTGTGTGTGTGTGTGTGTGTGTGTGTGAGAGAGAGAGAAAGAGAGACAGAGAGACAGACAGGCAGAGGCAGAATTAGCCAACTTGAAATACCGTCCTATAGGAAATGGAATTCCAAGGCTGAGGCTATATTACACAGCCTCTTCTCTGTGTATGTTCCTGAAAGTTCCTGTAATTCTCTCCACCACGGTCAGAAAATTATTGCCCCTCAATGGCCTGTATAGTCTTCACCGTTACTAAGGATTTTCAAGACTATTCAACTCCTCAACCTTCTTTTCCCTAATCAATGACATTTGCATCAGTGGATTGCGTGTTTATTTTTTGGTTGGAACTTGTCTTTTTGAATTCAGTTGGCATTTGCTTCCATGTTTTGAAAAAGTTTTTGAGACTGTAATCCTCTCCTTTGCTATTTTTAATGCTTTAAAGTGTATACTGTTGAGTCAACAGTGACAGTTGAGTTTTGCTGCTCGCTATTTTTGATTTGAACTTTGCACTTCATTCTAAATCTTCATGGCGGATTTGGGCCCTTTAAGTACGAAATGTCGTTGATCTTTTGCCTGTTGGTGGGCCCCGCATTGTTTTCCCAGAGTCTAAGTTGAATGCTGATTCTTTTTCTTAGGGCTTTTCTCAGGGAGGTTTCGAGGGGTGGGAGTTGGTGTTTAGATTTACTCACAGATTTCACTGTGCTTCTTAAAATTTCCATTTCAGATTTCTTCTACCATTTAACATTTACTTTCTCCACTTTTTTTTTCTTTTCTGGGGTCTTTTTCCTAATTCGTGTATTTATTCTTTCTTCGGTATGGTTGGAAACTGTGCACTGGGATTTCAACATTTATCCTCGTTTTGCAATTTGTATTTTTAAAATTATTTTGCAATTTGTATTTTTACTTTGTTGCAACTCCAAATTGCATCAATGCCTATTCCTGCCCTTGGGATATAGATTTATAAACCATTTAGATTTACTTATTTGCTCATTTCTTCTTCATTTTCATCATAGAATCCACGGGTTCAAAAGGGCAAGCAGATGGTGGTCCCCAAAAGCCTTTGCCATTCATTTGTGATTCTCTGGTCACTTTCTCACTTGGGCTTCCCTTGGCATGTTCCTCTTGGCTCAGGTCTCCCTGCCAGCGAGTTTGGGGACAATGAGAAAAGAAGCTTGAAATCTATCACAGGGTGGGAAGAAAATCCTAGGAAGAGCACAACTTCATTTTGTGGTGAGGTGGGGACAGGTGGAGGCAAGCAGGCAGAACAGGGTCGCTCTTGCCCCTCCACCAGCTCTGGCCTCATTCGGCACACACAGTTGTTCTCAGCTTTGTAGACCCTGGAACGTCCTCAGGAGCCCTGAAGCTTTAATTGTTTGTCTTTCTTCTGTTACTAATAACATATTTAAAATCCCTGGCCACTGACAGCTCCACACTTTTTTGGTCCATGTGAAACCTATCCATTTTTCTCTTGATTATATCTACTTCTTGATTTTGTCTTTTGGAAGCAAATATATATAATTTTTTTTTTTTTAACAGAGCTAATGAGAACTGGAGTATATGGATAGTTAACACATTGAGTTTGTGTTGACTAACAAACCTGGCTAGGACGAATATTAGTTTTGAGACGGTGAATGAGAAAAAATGGGGAATCGTGTTTATTTGATCTGTGCAGACAATCTGCTTACCTTGAAACTTTGTCTTAGGTGGTCCTTTACGTTGACTGGTAAACAAAGCCACTCATGGCTACGTTCTATTTTACTTTGTTCCATGTCGATGCAGAAAACATAGTGCTTCCTTTCCCATCTTGATGGCAGATAATTCAGACTAACCTGGTGTCATCCTTGGTAATACGACGATGACTTGAATATGAAATCATAATAGGACGAATACTCTAATTGAAGTTCCCAAGCACTAACTATTTGCTTAAAGCTAGAGGGGGGTAAAATTCAGTGCTTTGAGCAATTCTGTTGAAAAGGTAATGTGTCTGCATGTAAAATGCTGGCCTAGCTGTTCCTATCTTTTAGTAGATGTGCCGGTCCTCCCTTGCTTTCGAGCCCTTCCCAAATCAAGTACTATTTTGAGCAAAATGTGAAACATGTCCTCTTGGATCACTTGGAAATTAAATTTTCAAATTATGTCAATAGGGATATCTGCAGAATTTTGGTTTTGGGAATGACAGAGAAACAGTGAACAGGTACAATAAGTATCAGGCACATAGCAGGTGCTCAGTAGCTCTCAGCTTTATAAATAAATGTGGATGCCGAGCACACAGGCAGAAACAAAGGCAATAGTATGAAAGCATATGCCTGCACCACTCCCATGGCACAAAGGAGTAAAGGTGATGAAATACCATGTGTAGGAAGTAATCTCAAATCAGTTGCAGTCTGTCCTTCTGAAACTGAGAACTTTTTACAACATAACAGAGCTAACTGGACTGGACACGAACTTTCAGTGGTGGTCATGGTCAGAGGTGAGCAAATGACACGCCAGTTTCAAAATCTTGTTCTTCTCTTTTGGTCAAGCTTTTATTCTTTATGTTAAATGCTTTATACTCTTCAGTTTGGGGAAAGTTCTATTTTTCAGGAAAAAGAGCACTGAACTAAAACTTAGCCAAAGATACTCTGAATTTTCCAGTGTTCTCATTGTGCTCACACGTTGCATCTGGGCTTCTTCATACACCCCACCCCCCACTTTTCGTGGTTCAACGTCATTTAAAAGTCAAGTGAAAAACTTTTCTTTTTTTCCCTGGGAAAGGAGTGAACCCTTCATTCCAATGTTGCTTCTTTGATGAGTGGAGGATGCTTTCATTATCCTTTCCAGGCACTGGGTCTGTTCATTCAAACTTAATCTATGACATTACTAAATAACAAGCATCCTCATTATAATTGTAGAGGACTAGATAGAAAAATTGGGTCTTGACCTTGTGCCCCAAGGACCAATAAAGTCGCAGTCATTTAGAGATAGTTCCGGAGTCAAAGGTTCCCCATTTAAAATGCCCACATCCAATTCTTTAGAGTTCAGCTTGGTATCATTAGCTGAGTCTTCCTGCCCTGTCTCAAGAGACAGAGACCAGCTCTCAAGCCGCATTTGTCGTAATTGCCTTGTTTGTATTAACGTCCCCAGAACTTTAATTTAACTTGTTTGGAAAGGTTCGTTTTTCTTTGTTCTGCCTCTAGGTCCCCAAATGATTTGACCTTCTCTTGCACATCACTCCTCTCTGGACCCGGCCTTTCTCTGTGCCTTGGCTCCTAAGAGTTTTCAGCTCTGGCTGCAGAACACCGTAAAAATGGGTGGAAATATTTGGAATGATTTTTCCATCCTCCCGTCCCACTTCCCTCTTTCAAGCATGACTGTTTTCTTCCTGTCCCTGCCCTGAGCCTTCTCCTCTCTGTGCCTTTGCCCATGAGGCTAACTCTGCCTCCGAGTTCTCCCTGCCCCGGCCATTTAAATTTCTAACCATTCTTCATTGGTCAGCTAGTAGTTCTCCCTCTCCATGAAATCCTTCTGGATTCTTGTAACTGGAGACACATGATCCCTCCTCTGAACTTCCATGGCTATCCTGTGCCCCCTCATGGAGATTGCCATGCGCCGTTTGGGTTACTCTGATCCGGTTTTGGGGCTTATTTCCCAGCATTCCTGGGCTGTAAGCTTTTTAGGAGGCTGCACTTGGCTTCCTTGATGGTTTCCAACCAAGAGCCCTCAGAGAAGTTGCTCAAAGGGGTTTATTGCAGGAAGACATCATTACACCTTGGAATAAAGTGATCTGTTTACTAGAATAATATTTTTTTTTCTTATTTTTCAACTGGATTTTGAAGTTACATAGACACAGCCAACATCTCATGCAAAATGATTTCCACCTCTTCCCAAGACAGGATCTGTAAACCATCCAGATCGTAAGGACAGAGAAGCACAGGTGTATTTGGAGGTGCGTGTCTGTGCTTTGGGGGAAATAGAGGTTGAAGTTTTGGTAAACTGGTTTAAAAATAATGACCTCGTCGTGTGTGTGGCCCATTATTTTATGCAAAGTATTTTGTGTCTTGGGATAGATTGTCTTTGTGTTCTCTGAAACCTGAGACGTATATCACCCCCTACAGGTTTGGCTTCAATCCAGATTTCCTGGAGTTACAGCTCTGCCCCTGAGGTGCTGACTCACCAGCACTCTTAACTCTGGTTAAATTTTCTGGCACCAGGATATATATTGTAGCTTTTTTTTGGTCTCCGAAGAATACATATTCACATCAGAGAAGAGCTTTCTCCAACTTCTTTGCCCTCAGTGCTCACTAATTCCAAAGTAATTTTATAGCTGATGGAAATAGTTCTGCAGCCTCCGAGTTAAATTTAATTGTTGTTTCACAAACTTCCAATGAAATTCTGCTTTCCTCTTTGGGAAATAAGGGATCTCTATGTCACAAACTCTCCTGATAACTTAATAAAACTTCAGTAGTAAATTTAGACATAAAGAAATTCTATTCGGAGAATCCGCCCACTGCATGTAGCAAAGTTATCTGTGAAAAGAAAATCCAGAGTCTTAAAGCATGGACCCCGCCCTCAAGACCTCAACAGATATTTAAAAAAAAAATGTGACACTGTACTATGTCTTAAAGGAATATAATGTTGGTATTATGAATAAAGAAAATACAAAATGAGGTATTTAGTAATCTCACAAGAATATTGTCACAGTGAGATAATGTGCTTACAAAACTTAGAGATAACTTGACAAAACGGACATTTCTGTTGAACGGGGATGGCAGTGGTAGTTACAGTATATGACTATGGTGTGGAATAAGTGAGTTATTAGAGAAGAGGCATTCGGAGCTCTGGTTGACACAGGCTGAACACTGCTAGTTATTTTCATTGACCACTTTTCATCTTGATGAGCTTTTCAAAGCTCTTAACACATGGTGGTTCAATTGCCACTATTTTTTTTTTTTTAAGATTTATTGATTATTAGAGAGAGACAGCCAGCGAGAGAGGGAACACAAGCAGGGGGAGTGGGAGAGGAAGAAGCAGGCTCATAGCAGAGGAGCCTGATGTGGGGCTCGATCCCGGAACGCCGGGATCACGCCCTGAGCCGAAGGCAGATGCTTAATGACTGCGCCACCCAGGCGCCCCTATTGCCAGTATTTCTCAGGTAGGAAGGAGGCCCTGGTGATAGTCCTTCCAAGTACATAAAGTATGTGAAACGAAGGATTATGTCCCCAGAGCTATGGAGCTATCACCCTTAAGAAAGATTCTTCACACTTCGCTATGTGCTCACTACAACTTAACCAAAGGAAGAAAACTAGTATCAAACACGCATTCTGCACACAACCAGTGTTTGATGAACTTTCGAAGGCTCACGTGAAGCACGCAGATCTTAGATGCCACATAATCCCCAGATCCCTGTATAAATTCGCCATATGACTTTGTTCCACTGTGAATAAGAGGACCTGAGTCTTTCTGGATGACCCAAATCAGACCTGAGGAACAAACCCTTTGTTGTTGCTATCATTATGTTGGTGATAGATAATGTAGGTGCAGTCTCTGACTCCCTATTTTCACAGCGTGGTCAGAGTTTTACAGTGGGGATAGTCTAGCTGTGTGACTTTGAACCAGTGATTACCAACACTGGGCATCCCAGTGTTTCACCCTCTTTCTTGAATTACATGCAATGGCTCTAGAGGATAGAATTACATGATGGATACTATAGGGAGAGGATTTGCCACTCATTTGAAAGTGTCATTTAGAAGAAATAGTTTAAAGTGTGTGTATAACAAAGTCACAGAGCATTGCTCAATGTTGATTTGTCAAAAGATTACAATTTAGCCCTTGAAATAAACGTTTCCCAAAATAACAGCATTTGGGAAACTTTGAGCTCTGTTTTAGTCTTTTCACAGGAACTAAGAGGTCTTTCACATTCTGAAGGCGGAATACTGAGTAATAAGAGAAACAAGAAGTCCTCAGTCTCCATCGCTCTGCCTGGGGACCCACTGGACTATTATTAGCATGGGATACAAAATAGATTTGGTAAACATTGGAAAAGTCTTGCCAAGCAGTGTCTCAAAGACATATGGTCTTTTGTAAGTGCCATGATCATTAAAAACAAGCAAGATGTTCTAATTAAGAAGAAGCCTTTGTAAGGCAACTTGCTCTGTAACTTAGTCCTGAGGTTCTGAAACAGACAGTCAAAACTTTGGGGGTTGGGTAACAACCCCTATTCCTTCTTCCATCCAGACTCCCAACACTGAAAGTACAGAGCTGCCATCTCAACTTTAACCACTAGAGGGAGGGCAACTACGTGGAATTACTCTGCCAAGGGGCTGGATTCTCCAATCCACGGTCCCCCTGGCCTTCACCACAAGTCACTCTATCCTACAAACTGATTTTCTTCGGCGTCTTGAGGGAGTGGAAATGTAGAGGAATGTGTTTCATCAATGCATATCAGCCCCATCTTTTATGTTCAGTGAAGTTACGGTGTGGATATTATTTTCTTATTTTTACAAACTCACTGAGTACAGCAGAGAGCTGGTTGAGTGATAGAATGAAGGAACCGATGGGCATTTTTTTTTTTTTTAATCTTCCCTGCCTTGTGCAGTATTCCAGGATCTCCTACTGCAAGATCATTTCTTTTGAGTTAAAGAATTGAATCTTTACAACAGTTTCATGGGGTTGAGGTTGAACTGGAAGAACTTTAGTAAGTCTTCCAACCCTAAAATTCAATGGTTCTGTATTTCTTCAGCTGAAGCATTTAACTTCTTGAGGGTAAAGAACTATGACTTCGATACAGCACTACTGCCACGATTCATCCCTTAGCAAATGCTCCCTGAAGGACCCCTGATTGAAACAATGGATATGACTGGCTGGTTGAGATGATTATTTACCATCAAGGAACACCATAGAGAATGGAACATAGTTTTGATTCTCAAAGCATATAACTGTATCCCCTCAATAGTGTTTCTTAATCTGCTGAAACTCAGGTCTATTGTGGTTAAACAAAATGCTCAGGAACCATACGTGCTTTCTTCTGGCTGTGACCACCTTCTCCAATGTTCATACGAAAATATACCCATCCTAGGCACGCGTGCATACACAGTCTAAGGCAAAAGCTTTACCAAATCACAATATGCTAGACAACAAGCAATTGTGAGAAATAGTCTTTCTCATCCCCATAAAGCAATAGCAAGGAGTACAATCAATTAAAAAGAACTATGTATGATTCACTAGTGGGAGAGGTATTTAGAGGTCTTCTATAACGTCATGTAATTATAATCATAAAAGGTAGGAACAGAAAAAGTTTAGAGAGGATAATGATATTTAAAACCATCCTTTCTTTGTTGTAGTGGGTCTTTTTTTTGTTTTGTTTTGTTTTTTAGTGAAGGGAAAAACTGATGCTGGGAAATTACACAGGTGGCTGCTGGTGAGCCAGGACGAGAACTTAGGTCTCTTGGCTCTGAGTCCATTCTGTTACGACTTGTAGCAGAAATATCAGGGCAAACTGTCCTTACCATTTATAAGTTGATCTTTCTACCAGATTCTGAAGCCAAACTATGTAAAAATTTAGAATCTGGAAAGGAAGCTCAGTTGGAAAATATTCCTAAATAAAAAATGAACCAGGATACAAAAAGCAGTCCTTCCATAAAGAGCATAATCTAATAGGAAACAAAAAAAATGCCTAAAAATAAACTATGGAATGAACAACTTTGTTGTTCCTAATTTAGATCCATTAATAACAAAGATATAGATATTAAATACATGGTTTATATCCTGCTTTCGACTGAGTCCTAGAACTATGAATTGAGGACATAAAGGTGGAGCTGAGGCTGCTTTGTGTTTAATTTGATACTGTCCCTTTAATATAAAAAATGTGAAAATATCAAAACCTACCATAATTAATACTAATAATAGAGTTGCCGTTTCTGTTTGGTGAGACTACAAATTCAATTAATTCCAATGCTGGTTCCAATAAGCTCTTTATGAGTCTAAAGGGATTATTAACACGGTGAAGTTTGAAAGATTGAATCACAATAACAATTTCTTGCAAGATTTTTGAAGCTTGGAGCAGGTTTGCTTTCATGAAAATAATCATCTATTAACCCAGTGCCATGGAAGGAGCAAGCTAGAAAGCGAGAGAACAAAGGGATGAGGGATCAAAGGGAGGGAAGGGAAGGCATGCCTCATCTGTACCTCCCCTCCAAGTGAAAAGTCCATGCCAAAGTCAGTTTTTTTGTTGTTTCAGGGTGACTCCAAAAGGACAAGTTCTGTTTAGGATCTGTTTTGTAAGACCAGGATATTTGGCACTGAAAATAGACCGTGGCCATATTTGCGGTGTGTGTGTGTGCAGCTGTTGGTGCGCGGACTCACCCAGTCTGCACACCTACGCGTGCACATGAGGCAAACGTGTTGCTTGGGCGCAGTAGTAGGGATAGTGCCCATGGAGGCAGTGAGGGTTATTTCATAATCGGGCACGAAAGGAAATCGTGATGGTCATTATTTGAGAAGGTCCTCAAAATAGTAGCAGCAAAGTCTCCATCAGTTTATTGATTAATTTAGTTCTAACTATTACAGGTGTCATGGGCAGAATACTCCCACTTAGAAATCAATACAGTTTTCAAGTCATGGCTGCCTCACCTTAGCCTGACTCTTTACACTTTGTTTTCAGTTTTTTTTTTTTTTTAAATCGTGCCTGAGTTGAATCATTTACTTCTTATGTTTTACACAGAGCTATAGGGACCAACATTTTTCCAGCGTCTGAGTCCTCGGTGTAAGCATTGTGTGTCCTGGCTGTGCGTCTACTTCCTCTCTTAGCCATGTGGATGTGTAGAGGGCATCCCTGCAGGCGGGGATAGTTACTTCTTCAACCTCCTGCATCCAAGGACAGATCTCATGCATGCCTTCACCCTGGCTGATTGATCTCATAGTGACATCATAACTGGCCACGTTGCTCTTGTCTGGATGTGCTGACTTCCCAGGCTTCACCACCAATACTGCTGATGAGCCACGTGCCGGTGACCCTAGGCACAGAGCCAGGCACTGCTTGTGACATCTTCCTGCTGGGTGACCCTTCGTCTGCTCGGCTGGCATCCCATGACTAGTCTGTTCTGATTTGTAGATGCCTGTGGGCTGCTCGCTCAACTCTGCACACGGGAAAGGGCTGATCATTTCCTCCCGGAGGTGGGGACAGGACTGCAGAGCCTGCAGGCACAGAGCTATTAGAATGGCCGTTTCTTGAATACAATCAAGCCCTTTCTTTATGGTCTTTTCCTGTTTCTCTGCTTCCCCAAGACTCCTTTGCATCTATCAAGGATTAAAGTGGTGCCTTAGGCACTTCACAATCTGGAGGAAAGGCTGGGGGCCTTTGAAAATCCCGTCGCTCCACCCGCCCCCCCCCCCCCACTCTGCCCAGTATTTGTGGGTTACACAGACCTCACTGGTACCACTGTACATCCTTCCATCAAGTCTGATTTTCTTCCTGGAGTGAAGTCGTCACTGGGTTGGGTGAGTTGGCTCCAGGGAGCAGAGAAGCCGTTTTTCACATTGTACTTATTTTGAGTCATAGGGAGGGAAATGGGGTTTAAAAATACCCACTGTCCTTAGTAACAGAGAAATGTGACATTCTTGTTTGACTACAAGGAGAGGAGAAAATGGAAGTGGGATAGGAAAACAGACTTCTGGGGTCTTGAACAGCATGGTTAGATCAGTGAGGGCTTCCAGGCAGTGGGGTTTCCCTTGGCTTCCCTTAGCATAATCAGATTTTTATCGCTGCATTTCTTTTCTCGCTCTTGGAATCAGAGCACCAAGAGGGACGATGTCCTATGGTGCCAGGTGAGTCCCCCTGTTGTCATCAGGAGACAGATACAGGAGCATTTTCAGCATCTCTGCCCTATAGTTAGTTGAAGATGCTAGAAAGAGAAGAACAGAGAAATAGAAATCAGAGGAGAGGCTACTCTGGGTATCCCCACGGAGTGTCATCCCACAGAAGATTGTCCCATGGACAGTGTCATCATTTCCTGAATTTCACAGGTCCTAGAGTTGAAAAGACCCTAGGATCATTGTTGGGTGAAATTGAAGGTATCTGTTGGCCCAGAGGAGCCTATGACACTATGCAAACAATAATGTCAAGAGGTGGAGATTTGGAGCAAACAGTGCTCAGATGATCCCTGAAACCCCACCTCAACAATGTGGATATTGGCTATGACCAACTACCCAACCCTCTTCCACGTAGTCTTGAGCTGGGGCTGTTTCCAGGGAGCCAGGGAAATGGATAACCTTGGCTTTGGGGTAGAAGAGACGTCATCCACTGGGTCTCAGGCTGACTTAGTGACTCCCGTGGCCAGGGGCACAAGATAGGATCTGGGAGGCAGAAGAGTGCCGAGGAGGGAGGGATGCCAAGGAGATGTTTCTGGCGATGGAGCAGCTGGCATCTGGCTCTCATTGAGATTGGCTGGCCCAGGAGGATCCTAATTACTGCACAACTGCTGCCTCCATAATCACGGTGACAGCAGCGTGGGCCGGAAGGAGAGGGAGATGGAGCTGGTTGATGCTGAAGATGATGTCGGAATCACAGGTTTTGCCCCGGCTGCAAACAGGAGGCTGTTGGCAGCTGCCTGCTAAGGTGGAACAGCTGCCACCGAGAAAGGAGGCCAGCCCCTTCCTGCCTCATCCCCGGGGGGGTACACCAGCCCCAGCCCAGGTCCGGCTCTGTGTCCTCTGGCTGCCAGCTAGGTCTTTAGGACAGTTCTCTGTAAAGGAGGCCCTAGGGGAAATTCAAATTACGGTGAGCTGTTCAAAGACAGCCAGGCTGGGAAACTGAAAACAAAACAAAAAACCAAAGCCAGAGACTTTTGTGAAGTTATCCCCAAATCAAAGAAAAGGACTATGATATTATTTAGGGATATTGGTTAGATCTTTCTGATTTGAGTAATCAAAGAAAAATAAAGCTACTTCCCCCTTCCTCAGTCCTTCTGCTTTATATGAGAGATTCCCCCCAATGTTGGGATAAATTCCCAGGTGTAGGGGTGAATAGTCTCTTGGATGGTAACACAGATCATACCATAGAGGCTGACTTTCCATTGAAGCTTGAGAATCAGCTGGGGGTGTGTTTGTTTGCAGGGAAATCCAGAAATGAACCAGGGGTGTGAGAACCAGGGGACAGGGGCATGAGTATGAGTAAGGAGGGAGGCAGTGTTGAGAAGGATGTACATCCTGCTTTGATTTGTCCATTTGTGGCTTGGATCTTAGGAAAATACCAAGAGTGCCCATTTATAGGGACGTCTGATGAAGTGCTGGTATCCTCTGCAAGTCATTTATAGAGTTTTCTGACTTTTAATGCCAAGGAAACTTCTGGAAGAAGAAAAGGCATAATGGATTTGTTGGCTGATTTTATTCCCCTCAGGAGACAGTGACTGGTTACAACATGGTGCTAACTCCTGGAAAGCCAACTTTCCATGTTGGCACTTGGAGTGACTCAGTGGAGGAGAAGCCTCATGGAGACCCAGGATTTTAATGGCTTTTTATCTACTTTATTATTCCCCTTTATTCTGCACAGCATTAGTTGCATTGGCTGTGGCTTCAGAGCATTACATAATCATAGCAGTGCCTGTTATGTTGTACCTTTGGGTTGCCCTGTGTGAGACCGGTCACTCTCCTTTAGTCTTTTCAGGATTCATCTGGAGAGGATGGCTCCTTTTCAGTTGCTTCACGAGATGGAAGGACGATGTTGCGAATGGTGAAGTAGGGAGGCTGAGATGTTCACATCCCAGTTCTTTGTATAAAGAGCTACTACAAAATAAACTTGGCTGTAGGGGCACAAACTTTTGTTCCTTGGGCTCTTCTCAATTCCCTCAAAATCCTTTTAGCTTGGGTTATGAGACTGAAATGTGATTCCAATGACCATTCTCCCTGAAAAGTGTTTCTTGCACATTGTTAGGAGAGATTGCAATTTCTATGAACTCTTAGCTGATCCTTTGAGAGCATTTGGAAGAAAATAGGACTTGAGTCTTGTTTCCACCATTCCAAGAGTGTTGTAGTGTGTCCTGGTCTTTGACATTCCCGATAGCCACAAGAGAGAATTTAGAATGTTGACAGGGGGCTGGAACTGGGATTTGTAAAAGGGTAGAGCTACCATTTTGATACTGTCACCACCCTAACATTCCCTCGATGTCCTGGCTTTCATGTCCAGAATCAGACACAATTGGGCATGGTTTAACTGGGACATGTTAAGCTGTGAGGTAGTTGGTTTTTCCCTTAGGTGAGAATTCAAACAGAAAATCTCAGACAAGAATACAATGTATTGGCTTACTAATGAATATAATTTTGGAAACAATTAGAATCATGTATTTGGAGGCAAAGATTAATTAATAGAGTAAATGACATATATGTATGGCTAGCTCCAATGCATCATGAATCAGTTACTATATGTTCGCACATGGAATCATTTATGGCACTTTGAGGGGGGTGGGTGGAAACCATGCTGTGTGGTTGACATACACCACTGGAAAGTATGCTATCTTCCTCTGGGTCTTAGAATCTCCCCACACCCACCTTTCCTCTGTATGGTTTCAATATGGGGTAGTGGGGATGGGGATGAGGGTAGAGACAGATATCTCCCTGTTTTCCAGCTTCATTTCTGGGCTGGCCCAGTTCTCTGTAATTTCAGAACGTTTCCCATCTAGGCTAAATAAATTACGTAAAAAGTTATGTGATTCATGCAAAAGCATGCAATTAGACCCTTACCTAACTCTGTATACAAAAATTAACTCAAAATGAATCAAAGACCAAAATGTAAGCTCTAAAACTGTAAAATTCTTAGAAGAAAACAGAACAAAAGCTTTGACATTTCATTTTGCAACAATTTCTTAGAGATGACACCAAAGGAAACAAAAACCAGATAAATTGGTCTTTATGGAAATTAAAAAAATTGGTGCATCAAAATATAATGTGGACAGTACAAAAAAAATACAACCCATGGAATGGAAGAAAATATTTGCAAATCCTGTATCTGATAAAGGATTACTGTCCAGAATATTTAGAGAATTCTTTAAGCTTCACAACAAAAACTCCCAATCCAAAAATGGGCAAGGGACTTGAACAGACATTTCTCTAAGAAGTTATACAAATGGTCAATAAGCACATGAAAAGATGTTCATCTTCACTAACCATTACCAAAATGTAAACTTAAACTACAATGAGATAATGAGATACTGCCTGACATACATTAGATTGGCTACTAACAACAACACAAAATAGAAAATAAGCAGTGGCTAGGATACAGAGAAATTGGAGCCCTTGTGCATTGTTGGTGGGAATGTAAGATGGTACAGCTGTTGTAGCAAACAAGATAATGGCTCCTCAAAAAATTAAAAAGAGGATTACCATATGATCTCACAAATCCATTTCTGCATAGATACCCTTCAAAACTGAAAGCAGAACGTTGAAGAGATATTTGTACACCCATGTTGATGGCAGCAGTATTCACAATAACTAAAACATGAAAGCAGCCCGGAGGCCATTGACAGATGGATGGATTGATTGATAAGTAGATGTAGTGCATACAATGGAATATTATTCAACCTTAAAAAGGAAGGAAATTCTGACATCTACAACATAGATAAACCTTGAGGACATTATGTCAAGTGAAATAAGCCCGTCTTTAAAAGGCAAATACTGTATGATTCCACTTACATAAGGTATTTAGAGTAGTCAAAATTAGAAAGTAGAATTGTGATTGCCAGGGGTGGAGGTGGGGAGAGAGAAAGGGGAAGTTATTGTGTAATGGGTATAGAGTTTCAGTTTTACAAGACGAAGAGAGTTGGCGGAGATGGATGGTGGTGACTGTTGTGCAGCAATATGAATGTATTTAATAGTACCAGAATGTACACTTAAAAATGGTTAAGATGATAAATTTTATGTTATGAATATTTTACTGCAATAAAAAAAATTGGAAAAGTTAGCTGATTGCTTACTACATTGCCCTCTGTACTCTAATTGGCTTTGTATGCACATTTTTAATGTGTATACACACATTTTAATCAGAGTTGATCAAACAGTTGATTTAATATGGTGTTAATTTGCTATTTATAAAATCTAAGTGCTGAATAATAGGTGACGTTATGTAAATTAGTGTATATGTGGATTAACATATAGGTATTACTATGTTTACAAATGGGAAAACTCTCAATATATAGCAAGTGCCGAGATCAGAACACAAAATTATGTACTGAGGGGACTCATATCTGTAAAAATATGTGGAGAAAATAAACTTACAAGAAACATAACAAAATGTAAACAGTGGTTATCTGTTGGTAGTGAGTTTGCAGGTAATTCTTCTATAATAAACATACACTATACAATCAGAAAAATCTTTTTATAATGAAAAAAGTCAAAATATTTTACATTTAGATAATATTGGATATGTGTGTCCTTTACACCTGATCAAAGGGTTGACTGATGATAGTTGGATAAAATTTGGGCATCAGGCTTCTGATCAGGAGTATACCACTATTATGAGATAATTCCTACAGATAAAAGAAAAATCTGCCTTAAAATATTTTGACTTCCAGTGCCTTTTGCAGGCACATAATCTGCTGTGAATTGGAGGCCTGCCAGCTGGGGCAATACAGCTTAACAAATGAGGTTTATAGGCCTTCCTTTACTTCATCTTCTTAGCATTTTCGTACTTAGATATAAATACCACAGCTGGTGAAGTGGCAACATTAATTAGCATTGGAAGCTATGCTGGGGGATAAGGAAGAGTCACTCGAACTACTGTGGGCTATGCTTGAAGGTAGAAAGTAGGTGGAAAGGAAGGTAATGCTTATTCTTCTACCCTTTGAGAAGATTGTATTACCTGGGTCACATGTGTAGAGGAGAAAAAAACATATCTTGCTTTAAGAGCTGATCGCAGAATTTCCTTTACGGGAAGTTTCCATTGCTTTGCTTTGTGTCTGGGTTGATTGTTTTGGTTGGGGAAAGCAAGCCCCTCATGACCCAGATGGTATGAGTGAGAGAAGTCTTTGCTGAATGAATGAGAACTGAATAGGGCATTTGTAGTATAGAGGCCAGTGAAGTAGAGAGGAGAGAGGAGGAGGAGGAGGAAGTTAAATGTGTATGTGGTGGGTGTTAGCAACGGTGAGAGTCTTAATAGAAGGCAGGGAAAGTTCCACACTGCTGCTGGAGTGTTGATGGGGATAGCGAATAGAACTTAAGAAGAGCAGAAGGCTGTCTTCTGCTGATCTGTGCTGCCTTGTAAATAACCATCCCGCCGCCTCTGCCAGCAACACCTTGAATTTTCGGTAGAGTCATCTACATCCTATGGCCATGTATGAGTCATCTTTTTGGAAAATCAAGAAGGGTCTGTATTCCATGAATGGGTTCACATAAAGAGGAGAGAAGGGAATGATCACAAGAAGAGAGAAAAGGTAAATTATTAGAATTTCAGGAGAAAGCTGGACCCAAAGATGTCAAGGGAAAACCACATGTCTTCCAAGAATCCCCAGAAACAGAGAGGCATGCTGGGCTTCGCATAGAGTCAGAGGCAGGGTCACCCCGGATGACATCTGTGTTATGTGAGCGTGTTTACAGAGCTAGATAGTTAATAGTTAACACTTGCGGATTGATTGAATTTTTGGCTCACCAAATGCCCAGCCCAGGAAAAGCTCAGTCCAAAGTTTGTATTTTTATCAGTTCACAGGTTTAGTCTTTCCCTGCTTGTTTGGAGTAATATAATTTGTGGTTGAGATTTGCAGCTGTCAATTATCTGTTCTCCTGCCAATATTAAAAAAAAATGGGCATGGGAAGAAAATAACCATAAAGACATTTAATCAGTTATAAGAATGGCGTTTATCTTTCCCTACCCGGTCATGTTTTCCAAAAAGTCTTCAGAGAGTTTAAACTGATTAATATTTGTCACGTCAAAACCACATAATTGCAAGTCAGCCCATTAGCATGTCCATGGTCTAACAGCCCAGGACGGAGCAATCAATTTATCACTAAAATTTCATTTGTTTATTGCCCAAACAAAAGAGTGGGATTGGAAATTATGTCAATGCTGTTAGTCATGATTTGGGGGGCTCTTATTTTCCCTTAGTAATTAAAGCATTGGATCCAGGATATTTCTACTTGTGAGAGCCAAATCCATGAGTATTATAATGGAGCACAGCCTATCAGTTATTAATCAAAGTATTTAAAAGTGAGGGTGAGAGAACTCATTTTGTACAGTTCAGTTTCTTATGAGGTCAGAGAGCTTTCTTTTTTTAGGTACCCTTTTCCTTGTCCACTCTGTTTTTTGTTAGATGATCTCATTTTATTGGGACCAACAAGGGAAAATGAGTACAAAGAGATTATCTGTGCTTAACAATGCACATGTGGAAGTGTAATTACAGGTTGAAGTATTAGACAAACTAAATATGGCAACTAAAGAGGCAGTAGGAAGTAGGAAATTTGGCTTTTAGTTTATACTTCATTTCTTGCAAGCTCTGGGATATTGGGCTAGTCACTTGACTTTTCAACTTATTATCCAATATATTGGATGGGGATAATAATCTGTATCCTACCTGAAGACACAGGATTGAATGAAGTGATCACCTGCGCACCCTAATATCTAGTACTTTCTCTCTGTAGCCCTTTTTCTTCATAGCATTTATCACTACCTGATCTTTATATATGTTTGTCTTTCTATATTCTCTTTATCCAAATAGAAAGTAAGCTTCATGAAAACAGTTCTCTCTGTGTTATTGCCAGTGCTAAGGCAATGACTGGCACATGGTGTATGACCAATAAATATTTGTTGAAAAGGTGAATCTGAGCTATAAGACCTAAGGTTATCAAAAGGAATCTGATGCAGCATGCTGGTGAAGCTCTCTGGTCAAGATGCCATGGTTCAAACATCCGCTCTACCGCTTTCTGGCTGTGTGGGTACCAGTCTCAGAAAAACAGAGACTGTGAGTGAAGACCTTATGGGAACAGATACAGGTGCTCCAGAGTTGTCCAATACCAGCATAAAAGTGAAATCCCAGTGACAAGAGGGGGAGAGGGAGACTCGGCACCAATGCCCTCAAAATGAACGCCATTCTCTTAAAGATGTCCTTATTGCCAGTTCTTTTAACGTGGGTAGGTTAATTAGCTGCCAAGAGCTTCAATTTTATCTTTTGTGTGAGTAAAATACGCCTAATGATAGTTCCTAACTCTGAATTGTCACGAGATTGAACAAAATAATTCATGTAAGGTAATCGCAGGGTCTGAGTTCATTGTCAGTTGTTGCTGTGAGTTTCTGGATTCATAAGATGTGGACTCAGCTTTTCTAAGCTAGGATGAAAAAATTAGATGATGTTGCAACAAAGACTTACAAAGGTTTGTTGTTGCTGTCTTGTAACAGTGGTATCTCCTGGTAATCCCTGTTGGTCTGCGTAGTTATGTTTGCTGAGCTTTTACTTTTGAGGGTGGAGTTCAGGCTGAATGACCTCTTGTCACTATCTAATTGTCTAAGCTCACGGTTGAAGCGACAGGACAGTGGTGAGCCATGCTGAAGCAGTTGATGAATTACTTTGTTACTTGTGGGCTATGAGGAGCCTGAACTGGATCACCACCTGGGTAGCAGTGATGGTGGTGGTGGCACTGGAGCCACAGGCTAGTAAGGCAAGAGAACGGAGTCAGGTTGTTCTGAGCTTGTGTCGTACTTAGCAGGATGGAGTTGTGGCTCTGCTCACAGCTGAGCCTATTCCCCTGCTGCCTGAGATCCTTGAAACCCTGAGAGCAGAAGGAGATTAGGGATGAGGAATACAAAATTATTGTTAATAATTTTAAAAGCTAACTGCTGTGGTTTGTCATAATCCTTGGAATAAGCATTTTGTTTATTTAATAGTTAAGGACTTGAACTGAGGAAGTTAAAATAACTCATTTGGGGTCAACAGCAAGGAAGGGATGGTCCAGGAATGTGAAGTTCGACCTTTCTGGCTCTACAGAAGGTGTCTTCCAATATGGTAGTCTGGCCTCTAGGGGAAGCCCTGCAGGGCCTGGATGGGCTCAGCCCTTGGATCTAGAAACCCAGGTAGAGCACTGAGCCTATGGCTTTCTTGCATGTTACCATCTAGCTCAGCATCCAGACTGGATAGAGCCCAAGTTAGAAATACATAGGCTGATGAAGAAGCAGACTTTGGGGAACCAGGGAAGCCTTCCCTGTCCCATCCTGGCTGCTTGCTCCCCAGGACTGTACTGATTTAGGAGTTCTTCCTACAGATGCACCTGCTGTGCACCTGACACATTGTTTTCTTCCTATCTTCTTAGTTGTTCAGAAGGCTCTCCCAGGCCGTGTGCAGGCATTTTGTCCTTGTAACCCTACAGATGTGGGAGTCCACTAACAATAGATTTTTTTCCTTCTTCCTGCCAATCAGCTTTATTTTTAAAATTTTAATTTTTTTTATGATTGGTTTTTGAGGCCTTTCAACTGGAAGGCTTCCTAAGGACAGGGCTGGTTTCTGACCTGTGAAAGCAGATCTACACTCAGCTCTACTACAGCAGATCTACTTCTCATCAGAAGCCCTTAGAAACTTTTTCTAGTTTCTATATGTGCTATCTGTGGATGTTTCAATGAGACATTTCTGATTAGAAGCTGACCACCTTGATAAGCCTGGATTGGTGACAAGGTGTCCTTTATTTTTAAAGTGTGGAATTCAAGCTTATTTGTATAAATATCTTTCAGAGAAGTGCTGATGTGCACATCGTTAAGGGAATGATGGTTATTTTGAGTGCCAAGTTCCCCTCTCCCCCTCATGTGGCTGGGATTTCATTCTCGTGCTAACATTGGACAACTCTGGCGTACCCATCTCTGTCTCCATGATGTTTGAGCTGACAGTTTCTGTGTATCTGAGACTGGTAGGCAGCAACACTTGAGAAACAAGCACTGGAGAACAGGAGAAAGTCATTGTTTGACAATGTCAGGAAGGAAGGATTTTGAACATCCAGACTATCCTCCCTGGATCTCATTTTAATCACTCAGAAATTTTCTTCCAGTGTCTCAAAAGCAAGATTGCTAGGTACATGAAAAATTGACTGAATTTGCTTACTCTTAACAGGAGAAAGCACTAATTTCAGCTCTTTACTGGCCCAGAGAGACATGTTTTGTGCCTCCAGTTCCAGATGCATCAAGAACCAAATGCCCCAGCACAGAGTCTTGACATCTCCTGTCTCCTCCTGAGAGCAGTGAGTGGAAGGCCTTTGTTGCTAAGATCAGAAGTGTTCTTTTTGTTTTGAAGTTCTAACTGTAACTTCATTGATTGCAAGGAAAATCCTCATGCTTGTTCTATTTATACCATCTATGGCTCCACATTTTCTTGGGCAAGTCTGTAAAGACCGACTTTCTCTATATGGACCTGGAAATGCAAAGGACCAGCACTCTGGGAAGTGCTGGTATTGCTGCAGCAGTTTGGGGTTTTCCTGCAAGTTCCATTTGTTTATGCCTCCCATTTGCAATTAAAAGAAATGGGAAAGTCTTTTTTTCTTTGTGGTTCTTTGAGGTAGTAGGTGAAACTCGATCCAAAAAAAAAAAAAAAAAGCAGAAGTAGATAAAGTAAATGAGAATTGGGAGGGGGGTATGATGGAGTCAGGGGAGTGAATGCGTCTTTGGGTCTTCTACTAGTTTTTGTTTTAAAGATTTTATTTACTTGAGAGAGAAAGAGTGAGGACACGCACAAGCAGGGGTAGTGGTAGGCAGAGGGAGGAGGCTCCCCATCGAGCAGGGCCAGGCCATGAGGCCAAGATACCCCGCTTAGGAACCTGATCTACTTACTAGCTCGAAGGGGCAAGTGATGGGTTAGTCCTAAAGTCCTCATTTGGACTGCGGCCTGCTTTGTTATTCTGAAATCACTCTGCAGGGATAGGGAGCAGGGACAGCTAACATTTTTTGAGCAGTGGTGATGAGTTAGGGGTTGGGCCAGACACACCACAAACTGCCCCCCTCCCAGCTTTCTCCCTCAACACCTTCAGGCATCTGGTATTACTATCATTTCCACTTTACAGATGGGGCATTTGAGACCAAGGCTGGTCCCATGACACATCTCCTGGCCTCACACAGCCAATCCGTGCAGGAGCTGGGATTTTGACTCTACAGGCTGTGCTTTGAACCAACTTACTATTAACAGCATTTCAGCATTTTTCTGTGGCTAACATCTGACGCCGGTTGTTTGATGACATTGTCCATGAAGTATCATAACTGATAAGTGGGATGGAGGTGGTTTTTGTGATCAGCCAGCACATGACTTGTAACCTCTTTACTTGAGCCCCTGGTTCCTCTTGCGTTTTGTTGTTTCTGTCTTGAAACCAATGGGTTTTTCTTGCAAATGTCATAAGAAATCTGGGAAGGAAGCACTCCCAGCGAAAAAAGGGAATCATACAGGCTGACGCGAGAATACGGAAATAAAAAAACAACCCCCCCCCCAAAACAGAGGCATCCCCAAAGACTGATCCTCGGTGTTTTACGCCAGAGGGAGACTTTGATGCTAAGCATCAAGGCTTCAGCCCTCCTCCTCATTTCACATATTGGGCATATAATTTGTGGGGGGATTACAACTCGAATCTTCTTAGGTGCCTCTGGTTTCTGACACAGCAGCAGCTTTTGAATCCGTGTTTTTTTTATTTTATTTTATTTTTTATTTCCCCTGCCGCTTAATCTCCAGAGCAGCCAATTTATAGACAGGAGGAGTTTTTACTTTATCTGTTCCAACCACATTCCCACTTTATGCCTTTGTATCAGGAAGCAGCTTCGACTTGTCTGTTGCTCGGTGCAGGTTTGCTGATGTGTGTGCACTTTTGCGTGTGTGCATCTGGATATTCCTGAAGATGCTGGAAACAACGGTGAACAAGTGTAGGAGGGTGAGGACCTATATTGTATAACAAACTGAAGGCACCAAGGAGGCTGCATTTGTTGTGAGTTAAAAGGTTTATACTAAGATTTTCTTAGTAATGTCTAAGATTTTAATAGGGTAATTAATCTTTCTAAGTGTTAGTGCCAGATTATGGGATCAGCTATTATCCCTGGCTGCAGAGTAATCCTTTGTGTGTTGCAATGAGCAGGCCTAACTGAAGAGAATACTCAGGTCGCCAAACAAAGATACGGCTGCAGCTAGCTCGTTTAGGTTTTTAAACGCATTTTCTGGTACAGTTAAAAGAACCCCTGTTTCTGGGGGACTATCGCTGCCCTGTAACAGCCATTGAGTTGAGGGGAAAGGTGGAGAAATAAACATAACATGCCTTGTGCTTTTTATTCCTTAACAACCAACTATTGTTATTTTGAAAATCATGACAGACACGTTCATGGGAGACCTTATTTTAAGCCGGAAAATACAATTTAACAGAAAGACCAGCAGGAAAAAGGGTAAAGGTTTTCATCTAATCCCAAAAGTTCTGCCTCTTTATCTTCCCTTAATCAAAGTTTAGTGAGAATGGCCAAACAGTCCAGAAAGCCAACACAAATCAAAGGAGTATAACACAGCAGCTAATGAGACTTGGCTATAGTCTTTAAGAAGATTGATTATTTAATATAGCCTATCAAAATATTGATTGGAAATAGATGGCTTATTTCATTGTATTTTCCATATACATATGGAACAAAACAAAGTTCAGGGCATACCATAACATGTGAAAACCCTGCTGCCAGGATCACGATCAGGTTGCGTCCAGCCAGTGGCCCCTGCCCTGGACTTGTCTGCACTTCCCCTGGCCATGACGAGGTTTCTGCTCTGGCTGTCTACATGGAGCAGTTATTCAGAACTACGTGTCCATTGGTTTTGCACCTGGTTGCAGTTGCTGATTATTTTCCGCAACTGCTCTACTCTTATTTGCATGAACTCCTATGGCTGGACTGCTAGGATCCCGGCTCTGGCAGGAAGTACTTGCCTTTTTTGCTGTAATTCCTTCCGCGGCCAAGGGGCCATGCGCCTTGCGCCGGGTCCGCTCTTCTGATTGGTCGCTTTTCTTAGGACAAGGCACTAGGTTCTTCCTTCTTCAACAGTGCAAGTACTTTGTGGTTAAATTGGACTTAACGTCTGAGATCCACCACAGGATGTTGGTGGGCCGAGGGGAGGCATTGTGTCATTTTTTGGCCTCTTATACAGAAGTGATAGGAGAATAATAAATAAGATGCACTCCGTATTTTCCTGTGTGGGGTAGAGCAATGTGTTTTCTAGGGCTTGAAAGGGTGAGGAAGAGCCGGGGCTGGGTGTTCTGGTGATCTTAAAGTCACGTCGGTGCTTTAGTTCTATCTCAAGCTGCTATACGCTATACGGTTGTATAGCTGAGCCGATGGGAGGAAGGTCAGCGGGTGGAGAAGGAAGGAGTGCTGGAAAAGTAAGACAGCTATCAGGACATATGTGAGTATCAGCACACATGCTCCCCTGAATGGTTCAGGGAGCAGCTGGGGCTGGGGTGCATGCTGGTGTAGCCCCCACATAGTAGGTGATGCTCGCAAGTAACATTCCCAGACCACCAATACTGTTGAGGGGAATGTTATCCAAGGATAGTCATGGTATTCTTCAATGAAGGTCAAAGAAGAAATTGTGTTTCCCAGCCAAAGGGGCTTAAAATCCTCCTCTGGTTGGCACCTCCTGCAGAATACTGATCATGGTGCAGGCGGGGTGCATCAGGACAGCAGGTGCAAACAAGTGAGCGAGAGCTGCAGCATCAAGCAGTCAGTCCCACTAACAAGTAGGCAGCCGTTAACGTTTTGCACACTTTGCACATTTTACACAGCATATTGATGGGAGAAAAACATCCTGGAGAAATCAATTGATGAAGACTGATGATTTAAAATGACTGTTTAGCTTTTGCGGCTAGAAAGCCTGAGCTTTCGGGGCAACTCTCAGGGACAGGCATGCTTGAAGGTATTCCAGAGCCACGTGGGGACAAGCAGAAGAGGATCAGGACCCTGGAAGAATTCCGATTGGAGAAAAGGAGTGGCTATTTGCTAGATGAGGAGGAACCGGATATTAAATTTAGAAAATGTGCAATTTCTATGATCGGTTTACGTTAGTGTGTCCACCTGGGTCTCATTTCAGAGTGTAGATTTCAACATATCCTTCTGTTGTTTTACTAAAACTCCTAGTGTTGTTGGGTACTGGTCTGAATGGACTCTTTGACCACTCCAGAGAAGATTCTGGGTCCCATATTGGCCCAAATGGAGAAGTATAAGCCCAGGCAGAAGCCTGCCCTGACAAGGGTAACTTCTGAGTAGTGTGCTCAATTCTGTCGTGAGTGCGCAGTCATCTTGATAAAGTAAACCCTCATCTGTACTACACTTGAAATATTGTCCAGGGCATGCTCTCAGTGTGGGTGGGTAACAGTCGTTCCATTTTATAGATGAAGAAAATGGGAGCAGGATAAAGAGGGTGAAATTGGAGGAGAGCATTCACTTCCCTCAAAGGAGAGCAAGCTAGAAGTAAGACTTTATTCTGACCCAGTCGTTTCTGTCCTTGCTAGTGATATGGTCAAGTATCCACATGCTGGAATTAAATTTTTTTTTTTTTTTAGTTCTTTAGTGGGTTTATGGAAACTCCAATGCAAGTCACCAAGAATAGTGAAAAGTCAACAGAGAATCCACCCAATGATGGGAAGAATGATTACAAACTCACATTATTTATCATAGTTTTTCATGTTTCAAAACATTCCCAGATACAGAATCACTTTATAGATGTGAATATATTTATCAACTCAGTTTATAATAGTCCTGGAAATGTCTTCACATCAGTTATAATGATGCCATTTTTTCATGGAAGTTTTTTCCTTTTTTTCCTCCTAAGATTTCAAATTTATTTTTTAAAGATAATCCATGGCCATGGTAAAAATAAATCAGAATATGTGGCAATAAAGTATATTGTCTCAAAAAATCAGAATATACAAAAGAGTATATAGTAAAAATGAAGTTAGATTGATTTTTTAAAATTTTAACTTTTGTGAGCATAGCTTTTGTGCTGCTTTCTCTTTCTTTCTTATTTTGTATTATGTTCAGTTAGCCAACATGTAATACATCATTAGTTTTTGATGTAGTGTTCAACGATTCATTAGTTGCCTATAACACCTACTCCTCGTCGCAACATGTGCCTTCCTTAATACCCATCACCTGGTTACCCCATCCCCCCACCCCTCTCCCTTCTGAAACCCTCTGTTTCCTGGAGTCTAGAGTCTCTCATGATTTGTCTCTCTCTCTGATTTCTTTCCCTTCAGTTTTCCCTCCCTTCCCCCATGGATAAATGGGTAAAGAAGATGTGGTACATATATACAATGGAATATTACTCAGCCACTGGAAATACCCACCATTTGCATTGACATGGATGGAACTGGAGGGGATTATTCTAAGTGAAATAAGTCAAGCAGAGAAAGACAATTATCATATGGTTTCACTCATCTGTGGAACATAAGGAATTCCGATTCTTAAAATGGAAAAGGAGGGCACGTATTGCTGGTGCATTGGGTGTTATACACAAATAATGAATCATGGAACTTTACATCAAAAACTAGGGACGTACTGTATGGTGACTAACATAAAATAATAAAAAAATATTAAAAAAATGGAAATCTCAAATATATGTTTTTAATTTGGAAGCTTCTTTTCTTCTGTTTTTGCTTTTAAGATTAAGAGTATTGCTCAAGCGGCACCTGGGTGGCTCAGTTGGTTAAGCGTCTGACTCTTGATTTTTGGCTTAGGTCATGATCTCAGGCTGCTGGGATGGAGCCCTGCATTGGGCTCTATGCTCAGTGGGGAGTCTGCTTGAGATTCTGTCTCTCCCTCTCCCTCTGCCCCTCGTCCTTGCTCATGTTCTCTCTCTCAAATAAATAAATCTTTAAAAAAGGAGTATTGGTCAAATGGGTCTAGTTCTTAATAGCCTTAAAACTTTTTTTGTCTTTTAAAATTGTCCATCAGGAAAAGTTTTGGGTGAGTTACCCATATAATTTTTAAAAACTGATCTACTCTCTTAAGATTATCCATTCTTGCTTCCATATGCTGCTTTGGTTCCTAGCAGACACCGCAGAGATTCACACATAGGCATTAGATATGTAGACTCAGGGATTAATGAAGTGCCTGTAGGTCCCATTTCCAACTCCCAATTAGAGATAATCACCTGGGGGATTTGTGCCACTAAATAGACCCCTCAATTCTCGTTTTGCTGTCCAGCTCTGGTGTTCAAGTAATACTTCTTTAAGCAGGTTCGCTTTGCAAGTCTTTCTTCTTCTGTCCCCAACTTCCTTCTTCTTTTCCCCTTCTCTTCCCATTTCCCTTTCTCCTAGCCTGCCTTCCATCCTTCCTTTCTTCCTTCCCTTTTTATTCTCTCCCTTCCTCCTTTCTCTCTTGCATTGTTTGTTTCTTGCTTGTTATTTTGTGTAGAATTCTTTTTTTTTTAAGGTAAATAAAAGGTCTGATTCTTGGAACAAGAAACAGCATTTTAGAGCCAAGTAGGCTAATATCATTAAACGCACACAATTAGCCAAGGTGCTGAGGAGGAATAATTTATAAATTATGAAATTACCAGGGAGTAATTTTATGAAGAGAAATAGCAATTTTATTATGCTATCGGCATATGTCAACATACATTTACGTGCATAGACGTGACTATTTTTATTCCCAAACGCTTACTCATATCACAGGGAAGGGCCCTTGGAGATGATTCAGTTCTTCCATCTCACTGTAGAGAAGAGGAACTAACCCCAAGAACTGAGGCCACTTGCTCGGGGTCAGAACCACA
Organism: Ursus maritimus; assembly: GCF_017311325.1. Taxonomy (NCBI): domain Eukaryota; kingdom Metazoa; phylum Chordata; class Mammalia; order Carnivora; family Ursidae; genus Ursus; species Ursus maritimus. The sequence continues at coordinate 28,774,824 of NW_024425564.1, forward strand.
TGTCACAGCTGTGTGCACAGCCCAATCTTCAGACTTCTGAGTTTCTCCCATTATATCACAGGGTTATGTATTTGTTCTGCCTGTCTTTTTTCCATCCTTGTTTTGGAAAAAAAAAGCTATAGGAAAACTGAAAGAATGGTAAATACTAGGATGACTAATGTAGTCTTACCAATATCTCAATATACTCCTCATCACTTGTTAATATTTTGCTACAGTGATTTCTCTTCCTGGGTCTTTCTGTCTCTGTCTTCCTCTGTATGTGTATGTATATTGTGCATATGTATATTTTTCTTCTTTGCATTTTCTTTCTCCCCCTATGTAAGTTGTTGGAAAGGAAGTTGTGAACATCACTCTTAAATAGCTCAGAATGTCTTTTAAGAACAAAGGCATTCTTCTACAGAAGCATGACGAATTGTCCCAATGTAACATTGATACAATATCATTATATAATATTGTCTCTATTCAGGTTTCCCAGCTTTCCTTGCAGTATCATTTGGTTTTTCTTTTTTAATCTAAGATCTGAGTAGGAAGCACACTTTGCGTTTAGTTGTCCTGTCCTTTTAGTTTCTTTTAATCTGGAATGATCCTCCCATCAGGTGTTTTAGGATCTTTTATAATACTGAGAGTTTTGAAGGTCAAGTTCAATTGCTGGGTTGAATTTGGATCTGTCTGATTGTTTCCCCATGCTTCAAGATAAACAGTTTTAAGGCAAAAAGACTTCACGGGTGATATTATGCCTTTTTGTTGCATTGCATCAACATGTGCCTTCCTTAAGGCAACATGATGTCAGATTGCCCTATTATTGTTGACAATTATTGTTGCCCTATTGACAATTCTTTTTAATAAATTTATATGGACAAATATATTTAAAGGCCATGAGAAACACTATGAGAAGAAAATCCTCTCACAGGATATGTGAGAATCCTATATATTTGTGATAGAAGAAGTCACAACAGTCAAAATAGAAGCCAATTTTGGATCATTCAGAGCAGTATGTTTTGCCTCTGGGACCTTTCAATCTGGTGATTGTGTTCGTAGGTACTGATTTCTCCAGCTTTCTTCACATTAGGAGCACTTTTATAACTATACTGAAATTTTATTTCAGCCATCTAACTCTGGCGTTAGCAAAATCCTTAATTAGAGGTCATGGTCATCTAGAGTGGGAAGCAGAGGGGAACCTGGGGGCCGGGTGTTACAGGAGAGGGATCATGGAGGATCGGGCAGCATTGGAGAAGAGAACGTACCAGAAATATTGACATTGGCTCAGACGATTCACAGGTTTAAAGTCTGTCTTTTATTTGTCTTATCAAAAAACATGTCAATATGTTGAATCACTTCTCACTCCATTATCAGGAGATGAATAAATAGGTTTTCTTGAACACGTGAATGATAAGTTTTGGTTATTTCTCCCAAGCTGTTTGGAGCCTTTAAGGAATGACCGGGAATTTCCCCTAAATCCTTGGTCTGATGGACTTCCTGTCCTGGACTCCTCCACCTTATCTCCTCTGTGCTTTGATCCTTGTTTTATTCTCTTGACCTCATTTCTCATCAGTCATTTTGGCTCTGGCCCACTGGTCAGTTGAATGCAAATCTGCCTCTCCTGTCCTTAACTTCATTTGACTTTGATTTTTCTCTCCCAGACAACTCTCAGGAAACACCCTTTTCATTAACTTGGCCTTCTCTTCTTATATACATCCACCTTTTATACTTCTCATCCTAACCTACACATAGAGCCAGAAAATTGCCTTTGTTTCTAAAAGTATAGTATCTGGCCTTAAGTTTTCTCATTGTCAGTGTAATTTTATTAATAAATATCAGATGGATCACAGTATAATGCTAGTTTCTCTCTTCCTTCTGTATAGGAATCCCCCCTTTTTTTTCTCACTTCATGCCGTGATTTAGAAATATTGAACAACTCATGTCATTTTATAACTGGAGGTATGGTAAGGCCCAAATCAGAATGGCTTTGCTTATTCCTGCTAAGTGTAGAATGGTATTAGTTCTGAGAGCAAGGTGTCATAAAAGAAATGCAAAGTGTTAAGTGTGTGTTGAGTGGACTCATGTGAATTCTGTGTTCAGGACTGATGGGTGCATTCTGGAGTGAAGAGGTTGGCTGCTTTACCTCTGGCAACTTATCTTCTCCTTCTATGCCCCAACCTCAACATTGATCAGTCTTGTATGCTGAAGGCTCTTCTAGTAGCTAACTGTGATTTAACTATTAATTCGTAACTTCCCAAATCTTGAGTGCTAACCTTTTGAAGAGTAGTTACAATGCCTTTAAGTATGGCTAGAAAGAACCTATGATGAAGCATGATTGGGAAGGTGTTTTTTGGTGGTGATGGATTGAATAAAGGCTTTTCTTAGATCTGACAGATCATGCTTGATTTGACTGCTGCACTTTCTCCCTCTATGATTCTGAAAATGTGATCATCTTCATGATTTTTCTTTTTTTTTTTTTTTTTAAAGATTTTATTTATTTATTCGACAGAGATAGAGACAGCCAGCGAGAGAGGGAACACAAGCAGGGGGAGTGGGAGAGGAAGAAGCAGGCTCATAGCGGAAGAGCCTGATGTGGGGCTTGATCCCAGAACACCGGGATCACGCCCTGAGCTGAAGGCAGACGCTTAACCGCTGTGCCACCCAGGCGCCCCCATGATTTTTCTTGACTATTTAAATGGCTATTACAAAAATATGCTCAGGTTCTGTTGGTTTTGAAGAAAACAGAACCTCTCTCAATCCAGTTTCAAAAATAAAGCCTATTGCTATTTTTCCCTTGTAAAAATTATTCAGTCTATAATTTAGCATCTAGTGTGATGTGTCATGACCATATTAGTTTTAGTGTATATTCTTAGGCTTTCTTTTTTTTCAGTGAAGAGTTTTGCCGACTTGTATTACCTACTTATTATGTAGAATACATACATTTTCTCTTTTTAAGCCAAAAATTGTAAAATAAGAATTTCTTACAGTAAATTCATAGTAATCATTTTAATGACTATATGGTATCCTATTGTAACAGTGAGCCACAATTTTGTATTTCTTGTTGTTGCTTGTATAGTGTGTATCTTTAATCATGAATAAAGACACATTATTTTTGTAGCTAAAGATTGTCTTGCACTTCAAAATATTTCCTTAGGATGTTGTGAATATTGATATACAACTTTGTGAAAGAGTAGTAGTGTGTTTTATTTCCGTTAACAATATATGTAATCACACAATATGTATATATGTGAAAATATAGGTGATATTTTCACTGTCAACATATATTATATTTTTTCAAAAGGCTGCTAATTTTATAGGCCAAGTTTAAAAGTGTTATCATTTATTTATTGCAATACTAGGAAGGTACAACCTTTTCCATGTTTTGTGATCCAGATATATTTCCTCTATCATGAATTATCTGTTTATGTCCTTTGCTCATTTATCTTTTAGAGTTTTGATGGTTTAAATATCAGATTTTATGTGCTTTTTAATAGAACAAAGATAAAAGTCATTTGGCTCTTTAATCTGTTATAGGATTTTTTTTTCCTGGTTATTTGCCTTTTACTTAACCTGGCTTTATCTCTGTCTTTTCCATCAAGGAGAAACACATTTAAACTGTAAAGAATAAAACTAACATAAGTAACAGAGAACTGAAGCCCAAGAAGATGAGAAGCACTGCTTCTTCAAATGTGTGAAACTATTCATTCTTTTGATGAATTACTTTTCAAGGTAATGAAAGAATTTAGAGATGCATTCATGGACGCAGTATTGCTTGTCTTTGAGGAAGATGGTATTTCTAAAAATGAGCAAAAATGCGTATCCAAGTTTACTTTGCTAGTACTTTGATGGCACTCTGGCAAAATTCTAAATCAACTGTGTATGAAAATTGATCACAAAGGGGCGCCTGGGTGGCTCAGTTGGTTGCATCTGCCTTTGGCTCAGGTCATGATCTCAGGGTCCTGGGTTCGAGCCCCACATCAGGCTCCCCGCTCAGTGGGGAGTCTGCTTCTCCCTCTCCCTCTGCCCCTCCCCCCTGCTCATGCCCTCCCTCCTTCTCTCTCTTAAATAAATAAAATCCTTAAAAAAAAATTCTTCATGAAAGAAAATGATGGCCAGTTAGTATCAGAATGAGTTCATAAACAATAATTTATGTCAAAGTAACTATTTTTGCATGGGTTGTTAGATGGAAAGATAGAATTCTGTGAACATGGGCTATTTTATTTCTGCAGGGTGTTCGGTGGGAACTTTCATGATATTCTTACAGGCAAGATGGGGAAGTGTGGGCTGGGTGATAATCCCGTTAGGTGGATTAACAACTGGTTAAAGAGCTCACACAATAGGTACTGATTGATGGGAACTGAAAGTTGTGTTCAACAGGGCTCCAGTATAAGCTATAGCTTAACAAACATTTTTCTAATTACTAGGATGGAGAGATCAAAGCCTTCTTACAAAATGTGCATAGGTCCCAAACTGGGAAACTTAATGAATATGCTGGATGAAGGAATCTTTCTGAAAAATCTCAAATGATGGAAATCATGGTAGTAGACACACATGTAAAGTATAATGAGCTCAGTTTAAAACAATGAATTGAGCAAATATAAGATGGGGAGTCTTCATGAAAGTGAAAGAATTGAGTGTTTCCATTGTCTGAAAGTTCCAAATAAGATATCCTTATTTGTGTCAGTTCTCTGGAGAAAACAGAACCAATAGGACACACACACACACACACACACACACACACACACACACACACGCATGCATGTACGTGCATATGCAGGCATTAATGCAGAGTGGGGGGTGCTGGCAAGTCTGAAATCAGGCAGGCTGGGAATTGTGGCAGGAGTCAGTGTTGCGGTCTTGAGTCCAAAGGTGGTCTGAAGGCAGAATCACTTTCTTTTAAGGCCTGTAGCTGTGATTGGATGAGGCTCATCCACATTATGGAGGGGAATCTGCTTCACTCAAAGTCTAGCCTTCAGAACAATGCCTAGGTTGGTGTTTGACCAAACAACTGGGTACCATAGGCTAGACAAATTGACATAGAAAATTAACCATCACAAAATTATTCATGAAATATTGAGCTGAAGTGATAGAATTGTCACATCCAGATCAGTAATGGTCAACATTTACTCTTCTCTGCATTGCTCAGAGCACATCTCATAATTTGGGTTTCATTCTGGGTAACAGTTTTATTGAGCTCATTTCCATGGGAACAAATCAAGCAGAGAGTTGGTGGAGATGGTGAAAAGCTGTGAAGACAGAACATTTAAAGAATAGCTGGAGGAACTGTGATGCTCCTTAGAAAGGATAAGATCCAGAAGGGTCTATTGGTTCAGGACTCTTTTGCTTGGAAATGACTCCTATTGCCTTACACAGCAGTTGAAATGGACTGACTTATGTAACTGCAAAGCCAGAAGTCGTCATGGCCGAAGGCTCAGCCGATGTCCAGATTGCAAACCACATCATCAGATCTCTTTCTGCTCTCGGCTCTGATTTATTTGGCTTTATTCTCAGGCAAAAATCTCTCCGTGAGATGGTGCCTTGAAACTTTGAGCGTGCATCAAAACCAACAACCCAGAGCAAGAAAAGGAGTTGCTCTTTCTCAAAGGTTCTGTAAAAATTGTGGAAGTGTGTCTCATAGACATTGTCTTTGTCAGACGCCTGCTTAGAAACTAAGCATGGGGGCGGGGAATTTGTGTGTATGTATTGGCAGGCCTGGGTCGCATACCCAGTCAGGAGTGTGTGCCACCAACCCCTGCAAACAACCGCACGTGTTAAGAGTGAGGAAGATATGGAACTGAAGGAAAATTAGATGCTGTGACCAGAATAAGATGGGGCTAGATAAAAGGGTCATTCTCCGTGAGAGAGGATTTGGTGACTATTTTTCAAACATTTGTAAGCTGTGATGTCTGAGAAGGGAAGAACTGGTGTCAGTGGGCAGAAGTGAAGAGGAAACAGATTTTTGTCGCTATGTAAGAAGTCCTATCCACCTTGAGTCCCAGCACTGTGTGTGTTGTAAGATAACCAGTGCCCTGTCCCCAGAAGAATTTCCTAGAAGAATGTATGGAGAGATTTATAGATATTCTGAGGCAATTCCTGTTTTGTTTAAAAAAATTTGCCTAACTATATTAGACAATCGCTTCTGTTTCCAGAATTCTATTATTCCGTTCTCTGTGTACACATGTGTGCCAGGGTGTGCACATGATCTTGTGGTTATTAGATTCCCCCAAGAGGGAAATTTAATCCAATTGCCTGATAAGGGCATTATTTAATGTCAGTTGTTTCTGAATTGTTAGTTTTGTGCCTATGAAAGGATTCCACGTTTCTATTTCTTGTTAATATAGCATTACCTAAGACGTAAGTGGTTCCCCATGTGGCATGGAGGATAGAACATTGATTAGGAGCAAGGGAATAGAAAGACCTAGGAGTAGGGTTTGCTTTATCCTTGTGTACAGGTCACTTCTGCAAATGGAATATTCAATTTCCACTTTATATTTCAGTCCTAGTATGAAATGCTGGGAGAATGTAGCCTATAAGAAAGAAATAACACTAAAGGGAAGCCCTCAAAGATAATTCCATCATCCATAACACCAGGCGCTTCCTGGCATTATGACTAATAAAACTCAGTTAAAAACATGTTCTAAATATTTTTATGTGCAAAAAATAGAAAATTGTAATAAAATAATGGCTGTTATTTCAAACCATGACTATAATATGCCCCTGGGACAGAAATGCCTAATTATGAAATAAAACAACTTTTGTATCCCTCAGGCAATGTTTTCAAACTAGTGCTCTCTCCAAAGTAGTCACTATAATTAGTCAGATTCCCCAGAAGAAATGAAAAGTGGAGGGGAATTCATTTAGGGCTATAGCTCAGGGCTGTGTCTTGGATTAGGACCAAATGGACTATTACAATGTTACCATGAGGTAAGATTATCAGCATCGTGGGTCAGAGGAATCCTTCTCTCTGGAATTACTTAGTACTATCTCTGAGTCAAGATATTCATATATTTGCTTTTCAGGTGAGCTGGGAGTGATGAATTCTAGGAGGAGTTGGATGACCTTTGATGAAAGTTTATTCCCAATATGGTTAGCTGTACCATTTCCTTAAGCCTTAGCTTTTCCACTTCTCACATGGGGTTAAAATGACTCTACCTACTTAGACACATGAAGGCTTAAAAAAAAAAAAAAAAACAACCAAAAAACACCTGATGGGAAAAGAGTGGAGGCAAAACATAAAGATTTGTCTTATGCTTTTCCTTGAAATATTTTTAAGTGCTAGAGTACTTGATGGGGAAAATATTCTAGAATTTAAAAAATCAGTATTAAGTATTTTATATTTTGTCACCTAGAATTTATTCCTATTAAACTATTTCTAAAGACATTTATTTAGAATTGGGTATGATTCATGAGGAAATGTACCATTCTTTCTATTTTAAAGGCAAGCCATGCAGAACATTTTAAAACTGAGCTGGATACCCTAGCTTCCGGAGATCATTGCTATTTTCTCAAGTAGGCTGCTCTGCCTCCTGTGTGGGTTTCCTTTTGTTGACTTTGGATCTATAGCTATGGCCTCATCCTCTTGATTTGTTCACAGTGTAGGAGTTGAATACAGTCTGTGTCAGTCAAGGTCCTAGCAGGAAATTGGGTAATTTGGACAGAATTGAATAAGGGGACTATTTACAACAGTGTGTTCAGATTGTAGAGAAACTGCAAGGTACAATCTGGAATGAGGAGAGGAAGTGTTCCCAGAACTCTGAAAGAGGAAGGTTTATAGAGAGGGTTGCTTGACAGGAGCTGTGACCTTCAGTCTGGGGACAGAGCCATCCCGTGGTGACTGTGTAGAGAGGATGCTGGGTGAATGACACCTGACCTCCACCTTTTCCTCTTTCTGATTTCCTGTTCGCTCTGTTGGGTTCTCTTCACTGGAGAGCACAAGAAGCTTGCTGGTGGAGTAGTCGATGCTGATTTTGGTCTATCTCTAATTCCCTGTCTACCCGGATGGGGGCTCTCCAGAGAACCAAACTGGTGGCCATGTTGCTGATGGAGGGGTCTACCCAGATGGGCCTCCAGGATACACGGTGAAGGAGTGCATGGTGCATGTGGATGTGTTAACAGAAGAGCCCCAGGAACAGTCTGCAGGGACATCCGTTTGCAAAAGCAGACATGAGCAAGTAGGCTGCTACCATATCTGACTAGCTTTGAGACACAATCTCAGAGGTGGATAGGGAAAGGTTTCATTGTCTTCTTGCAGAATAAACTGCATCCAGGCATCTGGTCAAGGGTCGTAGCCCGAGAGTGGATGGTGCCATGACTTTGCTGCGACAAGCCCTCCACGGGACCCAGCCTCGAGCCTCCCGCTTATCCTCCTTGTCTGCAGCATGAAAGCAATTTGTCTGGCTTTAGAAATATCACATACTGGCAAGCTTTGAAAAGCACTCGTCTTAGGACTGTTAGATGGTTTTTAAAAGCCTAGAAATGATAAGGGAACATTGGAAGACTCAGAGGCCCCTGAGGGTGAATATTCAGAGTAAGTGAAGATTTTAAGGATCATCTGTGGCAAAAAGCAGTATTCAGGGTGGTTTTTCTTGTCTTGTTTTTTTTTTGTTTGTTTGTTTTTGTTTTTCCTCAGCAAATTCAATGAAAATGCACACTTTTAAGTAGGTAACATGGAGTCCAGAAAACCAAACATATCTTTTCACCTTAAGATTAGGCAATTAGGTTTTTTTTCCCCCCTGTTAGGAGGGTTTTCTCTATTTCCTACATATTGGCTTCACTTAGAAAGGCTAAATAATTTCTTAATCGTTTTATAATTATTTGATTAAATTATCTTAAAAATGTAATATATCAATATATTAAACAAGATAATTTTGTAAGAAACCTAGATATTTGAATGAAATATTTTAAGGTATTTTAATGGTTTCCTTAAACACAAAGATATGTCCATTTTTATTTCTTCCCAAATTTCCATTCTTTCTCTATCATTTACCCTAAAGCTCAAATCTGGGAAAAATGGTTTCTGTGGACTCCATGCTTTCCAAGTTGTCACAATTTACTCTTGTAAAGTATATTTTGAGAATAAAGTATTCTGAGTCTTGAGAGAAGCTATATGGATTCTTATTACCAAAGGAGCCACTATTCTCTAAACACAGCTATGGGGAGGGCATGGGGAGCGCCCCTCAGGGAGAATATCATCATTTGAAATCTGCAATTTATTTTACAATTAACAAAGTAAATGGGTCCTGTCTGAATTCTAGACCAGGTACCTGCAGACATTAGAGACGTGTGTGTGTGTTGCAGTTTGAGACAGGAAGAGGAGAGAACTACATCTTTGGTTCTGTGATGTTTCCAAGAAGTCAAAATAGGATGTGGTGTACTTGACTGGACATCCAGTCTGATTGTGATGGTGGTGGAAACTGTGGTTGCCCCAGAGTGGCGAGTTCACAGAGAATTGTCCCCGGATTGCTTTCCACTTTTGAGCTATGGAACTCTTTCCTTTCTCACTTTGTCATGACCAAGGAGTCACAAGAATCAGGAAAAGAAAAATCTAAGTGGAAGTTAGTCTTAGCCAAATAAAGACTGACAAACCCTTAAGAGTTGAGATAAATCTTTCCCTTCATTTGTTTATTTCTAAGAGCTGCAGAGCAAAAAGTTTATTGATCTCTTGGAGCATAATTGGCCTTACAAAAGCTATCAATATGGTAAAAACCAAATTGTAGAAGAGAAGTTAATTCATTTCACTAAGTAAGCATCTCCTCTTGCTTAACTACCCTAAAAAAACAACAACAACACACAAATACGTCACTAGGAAAATGTGGAGTCAAATTTGTGTAAAATTTACATTCCTAATCAGACAAGTTGGGTTATTTCAAAAGCTCTCTCTGTGTAATGTAGTGATGTGGGAATCATTGGAAGGGAGTTTTTCCCCCAGTTTATTTTACTTTTTTGATTGGGAGTTGGGGAAGAGAAGCAAAAATCAGGAGAAGTTTGTGGACTTTTGTAGACTTTTATTGGATTTCTTCCTTTTTTTTTTTTTTTAAATTTCACACATGAAGGAAGAGCTCTAGCTCTGTGAAATGGATGTGCTCTTAAAGCTAAAAACAAGAGCTAAGTGTGCAGCCATCTAATTTTGAGATAATGAGGATCAGAGTGAAGAGGGCAGGGCGGGAATGAAAAGGGGGGAGGGATGCAAGAGACAGAAGACTGGCTGTGTGTTTTGACAGAGACAAGCCGTGGATAGGTCCAGGATTTTGTGGTGGTGGGTACCTGAGAGAATCCTATTAACATTAATAGAGTAAGGATGTTTGAGGGGCAACTTATCTTTGGAGGGTAGAGGTGAGGTGGGGGGAACGATATATAGAATTACATTCGTTGTTAAAACTCTTCCAACATCTGAGATTCCACAGTGACATTGCCGTGTTTCATGATGTATTATTTTGTAATGGAGAACATGAGAACTCCTTCACTGCACTGTTATGAAGGTTAAGTGAGACAATATGTATAAAAAGCTTAGGGATAATGATTATAATTATCATCCTAGTGAAAACATTAAGCAAGCCTTGAACAATTCCTATATGCCAGATACTGTTGTAAGGTTTTTACATATATTAACTAACTTCATTCTCCAATGGCTCTTTGAAGAAGATACTGATATCATCTCATTTTACAGATGAGGACATTGAGGTATAGTGAGAGGGAAAGCAACTTGCTCAACGTTATAGGAAGTGGCAGAGCTCAGATTCCGTTCAGGTAGCCAAGCTCCAGAATCCAGCTGTTCATCACTCCCTTCTGTAGACCCCTCCAGGCAGAATTTGAACCCATCATTCGGCAAGGCTGGAGAACAGTGTAGATTTGTAGTTATGGAGTAATCCTGGTCAACAGCCCACATCCTAGTTGGTAAATCTCATGAAATTGAGGAAGCTCAAAGGCATTGGAAGGTCAGTACGAATATGGGAATAAAAGCAAAGATGTGAACATTTCATCATGTAAATTATAAAGACACATGGTCCATTTTAAAAAATATCCATAAATAAAGGGATTCATAGTCAGGTAATCATAGTTTTACCTCTCTTGATACTGATTTATTTGACAAGTGTTTTTGGGCCATCACCATGCTTAGCATTTTGGGGCATTCAATGGGAGACATGAAAATTCCTTCTCTTAGCAAGTTCACTGTGAGGTGGGAGAGACAGGTGAGCACCAGGAGCATATTAGCTCCAACCTGGTCATTGGAGGGTCACATGTAATGCTTTTTGGGAGAAATGACGTAAATACAGAACAACAGGATGTAAAGGAGGCTAGCACCTGTGAAAATGAGCTGGGGAGTCCGGAAGTAGGAGAGGCTGTTCCTGTGGACTGCTACCAGTACTTCAGTTGGCTGAAAGATGCAGTCTGCTGGGGATGAGCATCAGGTAGAGATAAAGCTGGAGAGGTGAGCCGTGGTCCGCTCATGGGGGGCCTTCCAGGTCATGGTGCACAGTTTGGTAGTTATCTTAAGGGCAGTGGAAATTATCGGTGTGACTTAAGCTGAGAAGTGCAATGGTCCAGCAGCATGCTTGCAACACATCTGGACCATAAGATGTGCTGGTCAAGCCCTGATCTTGAAGGGCCTCTGGAGAGTATGTTTTTATTTATGCCAAATTTATATGGAGCACCCACTGCATCTATAAAGAGCCTGTACACTGTATAAAGGGAAGATAAACTTGCACCTAAACCTTAGCACAGAGCATGCCCTTCTTTTCTAATGAGTGTGCTTTTGTTTTGGTGCAAACTTAAGGATAAATGTGTACAGTCAGATTGTTTCACTGCAAAATCATGTTACTTGTCTGGGGAGGCAGTTGAACTTGATTCTAGTCTTGACTGCATTCCATGAACCTGGGACGTATCAGTTAACCATCTTTTAGGTCTTGTTTTTTTTTTTTTTTAATCTGTAACATGAGAAAGTTGAGGACATCATTCAAGTTTCCTCTAAGCCTTAAAAGGCACCTATCATGGTTTGAAACTTCAAACATTCCAGTGGCGTGAAAAGCGACTAGTTTTTTACAATATACTATTCTTTCTGTTATGGTTCTCCCTCCGTGTCCTGGGTGATTTCAGGGGTGATTCTTATTGCAGAAAGGGGCTGAAATGACAATAGGATTTGATTCAAAATCACACGAGCTGAAGAGGAATTTGGAGACCACCATATCCTTTCCCACTTGTAACAGACAAAGACACTGAGGCACCCTCATTAATTCTAGCAGTGGGTCAGTGGTAGAGTGAAGTTCAGGGTTCCAGGGGCTTCAGACCCCAACCCATTCCTCTTTCTACTTTATTGGGGGTTACTTTCCTTCTTCCTGGGTGATATAGGGTGATGTCTTAGGTAATAAACTGGATAGAATGTTGGATTCTTTGGAATTCTTTGGAAGATTTCAGATGTTCTTAAGTAAAAGCAGCTATCACTCCCAATTAGGGCTGCTGTTTATTTTCCTGGCTTCAAGTAGCTCGTGCGTGAGTGTGTGTGTATGTGTACATATGTATGTATGTGCACATGTGTATACATGCATGTGTATGTATATATGTGTCCACATCTGTATGTATATGTGTGTATGTATATGTGTATGTGTACATATATGTGTATGTATATGTGTGTGTATGCATATATGCACGCATAGGTATATATGTACACATATGTGTATGTATACGTATGTGTAGGTATATATGTATGTGTATGTATACATATGTATAGGTATATATGTATGTGTATGTATACGTATGTGTATATGTATATGTGGATATATCCTATATATGGATATATACTTACATATGTCATTATATCATACATGTAATTTGCTCCCTTATTCATGTATGTTTTCTTGCTCTCTTTCTTTTGCTAATGGTTTCCTCTCTAGTTTCTCTAACAGAAAGATTCTTTTTTCCTCCTTTCTCCACCCAGTTCTCTTCTATCAGCAAGTAAATGATCTTCCTCTTCGTTCAGGAAGCTGGCAGCCTCCAATCTGCAGCTCTTAGATAGCCAGCTAATTAAGGGGAAAGCAGGTGTGGATGGGTCTATTCAGCCTGTAAATAAGTGCCAAAAATTAAAGTTATTGGTCTATGAGTGCTAGCAGGTGGAAGCTCTGTTTTATACCTTTAATAGAGGAGGGGAGAGAAGGGGCATTGGGAGGCCTTAAGGGCAGGAAAGAAAAAAAATGACTTTTTTATGACTAAAAGCTCTTCAAAAGAGAATGTGTCTATTTCTGAATCATTGTCTTGTTTGGGATTAATCCTAAAGACATATAATTGCCTGCCCTCAGGGTCTAATGTTCCCTGAGCAGGGCTCCATGAACTGTATGGCCTGGACAGAAATAATTCATGGTCTCAAGCTGATACTTAGCGGCGTAACTCATGACTGACTGCAGACATAAGTGCTTGTGCTCTTTTGTGATTTCTCCTCTCTATTTCTTACGTCTGCTCAAATGCCCAGAGTGCCTTCTCTGCAAAACCCCTCTCTCAAATGCTGAGAAAAAAAAATATGATCTATTGTTGCACAACTTAATGCATTACTTAATGAAGCGATTTGGAAATAAAATTTGTTTGAGGAAATGAGTGCCCGGGAGCATACTTCTCCCTTTGTCATTTTCTTTTTTCTTTCTAATTTTCCCCCCTTTCTTCTTCCTTCCTTTGTGTTTAATAATTTATTTTAGCATTTCTTAACTGGAGGACTTTTTTTTTCAGTAGGGTGTTATGGCAGGAGACCACAAAAGCATCAGATACTGCGTATTCAAAATATATTAGCACATGGCTGAAATGCTAACCCGTACAAGAGAATAATTACAGTGTATCTTCATTGAAATTGTACACATAGCTTTGTGATCACGCTCATTAATTTAGATCCAAATGAAGCAGAATTATTCTGCATGGCTGCTGAGTTAATTTATGCGATATAAGTAAAGGAAAGTTAAATAAAATGTGATGGAAAATGAGATTGCAGCCGGGCAATTAGGTCCAGAAGAAGAGGTTCTCTCCTCTCCCCAGGCTTGCTGGCCCCTCTTATCTGCAGAGATGATCCATGTGATAGCAAAACTTTGTTCATTCAAAGACTGTATCTTGGAGTGTCTTTTTTTTTATAATAATATTTTTTTATTATATTATGTTAGTCACCATACAGTACATCCCTGGTTTTTGATGTAAAGTTCGATGATTCATTAGTTGCGTATAACACCCACTGCACCATGCAATACGTGCCCTCCTTACTACCCATCAACAGCCTATCCCATTCCCCCACCCCCGCCCCTCTGAAGCCCTCAGTTTGTTTCCCAGAGTCCACAGTCTCTCATGCTTCATTCCCCCTTCTGATTACCCCCCTTTCTTTATCCCTTTCTTCTCCTACCGATCTTCCTAATTCTTATGTTCCATAGATGAGAGAAACCAAATGATAATTGTCTTTCTCTGCTTGACTTATTTCCCTTAGCGTTATCTCCTCCAGTGTATCTTGGAGTGTCTTGATGTAAGTTCTGAAGCATCCTCTTTATAGTTAATTTTTTTTTTGGGGGGGGGAAGAATAATTTCACCTGTATGATAGATGATCTGCTTGGAACTATTTAAATATCCAGGTAAAAGAACATGAGTTTTTTCTGTTGATGTGAGCCCGAGTTCCTGGCAGAACGGAAAAAACGCTGTGCTCTAATGGGTGGTATTCTGTACAGGTTTGAGCATCTTACTGTGGATGGCATATTGTATATTGTTTCAAGAAGACAAATAAGCTTTTATTACTTTTTTATGTCAAGGAGGAAAATACTGTGTTATTGTGATTTTCTAGTAGGGCAGCAATGGAAGATATATCTCAGAAAAAACTACCCGTTGCTTTCTACCTTATTTCAGCGCATTCCAAGTTATTTGAAAGTGTTGACTCGTTTCAATTTTGTGATCAGGGGTATCCTAGTTTGTCTTACAAGATGGAGGGATGATTATGTTTCTTTATATAGGAAGGAGACTGATTTTGAATCTAAATGTCATTTGAAAGCATCCACAAAGACTTCTTTTATTTATTTTAACTTTCATTTCTGTGGGAGAAAAGTAGATTTAATTCATTAGAAAAAATTGCATTAGCCTAAATTCTTGAGATGCAATGATAAATGTGGCAGGGTCTCTGTTCTTCTGACTGCTTGAATCTAATAGATTGAAAGGGGAGGGGGAAAGCATGTGCAAATAGCTAGCTAACTCTACCACAAGTCAGGAGATGCTTCAATCTACAAGGGAGGTTCAAAGAGAAGTACTTCAAATCGAAGTGAAAGTGGGATGAGGACAGTCTTCCTGAGGAAAAATGGCCTTTAATATTGACCTTGGAGGAAGGTGCAGGCTCTGATAGAACTTAGAGATTTGGAGCAGAGAAGGGAAAGGTAAAGTGATGAAACAGTCAGGAACTGGGCAATGACCTGGAGTGTAGGGTCCTGTGGGGCAATCATGAGAGGTAATTCTAGAAAGGTGTAGATGGAGATAACATCATGGGGATTGAGGTGGGATTGAGGCATTTTTATTTCACTTGGAGACAAGAAAGGGGCATTGAAGTTTAGTGAGTGGTTGGGTGCTGTCAGTGATACGAGGGATAAGTGAGAATAGGGACCCTTTGGAGGCTGGCAGGTCATTAAGAGATTGTGGCAACTAGCCAGGCAGGTGACAATCAGTCATCAAACTAGAAAGACATCAGTGGGAATGATAATAATGAGACTGTCCCAGGGGAATTTGCAGGCCCAACTGGTTGGATGCTGGGGAGAGGCAAGGAGAAGGAAGAGATAGATGTTGGTACCTTTCACAGAAATCTAAAGTTTATAGTTTGTGGCGGAAAAGTAAATTCAGTTTTATACCTATGTGTTTTGAGATGCTTCTGGAACATTTACTAAAAGAGGTTATAGCAGTCAGTTGGAAATTCAGGTTAGAGCTGCTTCAAGGACTTGAGCCTGGAGAGACACTTTAGAAGGTCAAACATGTAATCCATCATAGCTGAAGCCTTGTGAGTGGGTGACTTTGCCCAGGGAGAACAGTAGATGAGAGAGAAGGGAAGTGAATGACTCTGGGGTGGATTTCTTTGCCTGGGGAAAGGAGAAGAAATGGAGGATAGAGAGGGGTAATTGACGGGGGGACCATGTGGATGGTATGATCTAGTGAAGTGTAAGGAGGAGGGAGTTTTATGAAGGACAAGACCAACAGAGTTGAACACAGCAGGGTGGCTGAAAGGGAAGGATTAAGAATATTGAATTTGTGTTTGGAAGGTTGGTGGCTACTTTGGTGTAGTGATGGAGACAGAAAATGGACTCTAAGTGCTTAGACTCAGGTGGCAGTGGGTTCAGGGTGCTACCCTTGCAAGGTGAGCAAAGAATGTTGAGATCAATCTAGGAAAAGGAATCTTTTGAAAATATTGAGTGTAGGTCTTTGAGCCTTCTCCAGTGAATTTTCCCAGCCTGTTTTCTCTGAAGCCCCTGCTCCTTTGAGCATGAACCTCATCCCACCATTGATTCTCCATCATTTGCTAGGATTCTTTGGAACAGGGAGGTCTTTTCTTATTGGGTACCTCTCTTCTCATATACTGACTGTGAATATCTCCCTTCTATGAAAGGACTTCATTCTCTTATCGATACCTTGCTTTCTTGTCATGTTTCTGTGGAATAAAAAGTGCCTGCTACCATGGGTAATGTCAGAGGTCATGCTTCTGAAATACAGCAACTCCTACATCTATCAGTGGCAGAGAGGTAGTTATGGTGCAAAGATCATGAGCCAGTTGGCTAAGGAGCAGATTTCAAACCTCCCCCACCCCCCCTTTGGCATCTTTCTCATGAGCCCATCCATCCATGCCTCAAGCTACTTTGCACCCCATCAGATCCATTCTCTCATTAGAACCAGTTGTGAAGACTGTGTAAGAGTAACATTTTGGTCAAAGGAGTGGGAAGGAAAGAGGAAGAAAGATAATTTAATGGAATAGAACTGTTGCATGTTCCAAATTCATTTCACAAACCTTTTGTTTTCATTATGGAGAGAGCAAATGTCGATTTCCCCAATTTGCCTTTCATTTTATCCAGCTATTGATGTTTTTCTTTAATACTGCTTTACTTACAGTAGAAAGTACAGTATCAAGAATTTAAGGAAATACATGGTTAAATCTTTGTTCCTAAGATTCCAGTGATAAGTGGCAGTTCTTTCTGGCACTATTTTTTTTTTTTACTTTAACCCTTTAGAGTATTTTATTCCATATCTCTATTCGGTGCCACATGATTAATGCAAGCATTGTCTTGGCTTAAGGCACTTGGAAATAAAGTTCTCTTTTGCATATCAAGGAGTGTACAAAGTTCCAAACATTCTCCCAGACATTATGAGATCACCGAGGGGGGGAAAGTGCTGGCTCAGCAGAAATGTTGTAGCTGTCACTGATTTGTGGAGACATCAAAAAGAAATGAAAGGAGACCAAGGACTGAATACAGCAGTCATTTCAAGTACGATAAGTAATCCTGAGAACAAAGTTTTGCTCATTTATAGTTTCCACAATTTTAGAGAATTAATGCCTGGGGTTTTTCCTTGGCCCTTTCTGTTTGTGTACAATTATCTTGAGACTGATTTGCTAGCAAATAGTATGCTCAAAAATGAGAGTAATTCATGAGAATATATTTATTCAGTGACTCATTAAAACTACATTCACATTTTTACTAAGCTATACAGTTTTGATTTTCTATGTGAATGTTTGGCATAGCATTATAGATTGTTATATTTGCTTCAGAATATTTATATTTAATTCTTTTGAAGCATTGGCCTCTATTTCCTTTATTTATTTATTTATTTATTTATTTATTTATTTATTTAACTCTGTACTAATCTCTTTTATTTTTATTTTTTTAAATAATTTTTTATTATGTTAGTCACCATACAGTATATCCTTAGTTTTTGATGCAATGTTCCATTATTCATTATTTGCGTATAACACCCAGTGCACCATGCAATATGTGCCCTCCTTAATACCCATCACCGGGCTATCCCAATCCCCCACCCCCCTCCCCTCTTAAGCCCTCAGGTGTTTCCCTATTTTATTTTTTATATTCTTCCCTCCCTTTCTATACACACCAAACATACCACACACATGCCACACACACACACACACTTCTTTTTATGGTATTAACACACCATGGGACATGGATCCTAAACTTAGAGTCCTGCATAGAACTGAGGGATTATATACTTGGATAGGGAAAAAACAGGCCTTGATTTTCACTAACCTCTAACCGAAATAAAGCATTCCGATTTCAAGCTATACTACAAAGCTGTGATCACAAAGATAGCATGGTACTGGCACAAAAACAGACACATAGACCAATGGAACAGAATAGAGAACCCAGAAATGGACCCTTCGCTCTTTGGGCAGCTAATCTTTGACAAAGCAGGAAAAAACATCCAGTGGAAAAAAAAGACAATCTCTTCTATAAATAGTCCTGGGAAAATTGGACAGCTACATGCAAAAGAATGAAACTTGACCGCTCTCTCACACCATACACAAAGATAAACTCCAAATGGATGAAAGACCTCAGTGTGAGACAGGCCCATCAAAATCATAGAGAACATAGGCTGCAACCTCTTTGACATCGGTCACAACAACTTTTCATGACACATCTCCAAGGGCAAGAGAAACAAAAGAAAAAATGAACTGTGGGACTTCATCAAGATAAAAAGCTTCTGCACAGCCAAGGAAACAGTCAAAAAAACTAAGAGGCAGCCCACGGAATGGGAGAAGATATTTGCAAATGACACTACAGATAAAAGACTGGTATCCAAGATCTACAAAGAACTTCTCAAACTCAATACACGAGAAAAAAATAATCAAATCAAAAAATGGGCAGAAGATATGAATAGACACTTTTCCAATGAAGACATACAAATGGCTAACAGACACATGAAAAAATGTTCAAAATCATTAGCCTCTATTTCCTTTAAATTGTCAGTCTACTTTTAACTTTTGTTACCTTAATATAACTATCTTCCTCTACCTCTCTCCCCTTCTTCTATTAGCTGTAGTTCCTGATGCTCTTCTTAGGAGAGTAGGGAACCTGGTTTTACCTAATATTCAAGACTCCTGCCTTGGAAAGTGTGCTCTGCAGCCACTCATGATTCCCGGTACTGACTCATCACTCTCTCCCAAGACCTCTGCACCACCTTCTTT